>NW_012296504.1:0-2099 GCF_000151885.1 Dipodomys ordii
TGCTCACCTGCCGCCTCTGATGCCTCCCTCCCAGACTCTCGGTGTTGCAGATATGGCGGCTCTGAGAGCCGCCGCTGCTGCTCGCAAGTGCTCAGATCTGTCTCCTTGCCTGGATTTTCCCTCTCTTGCTTAACTCTCTGTCCTGTGATGGCACACTTGGTGTGATTCTCTGGATTAGGACTGTTTACTGGAACAACTTAGTGTGATTAGTTCAAATACTATTCTCATAAAGACACTATTCAATAACCAATCTTTTCCAATGACATATTCTTCCATATAGCTGGAAACACATGACACAATTTATATAATACCACATACATATCTGGAGTTACCTTAAAAGTACACGGTCCTTAGAGCCAGGAGGAAAATTTATTTTTATTTCTGCATGAAACAATTTGTGACTTTATACCAACAAACTTAATTTGACTCTTTCCTTATTTGAAAGCTAAAGGGGAAAACGTAAGGACTCTTCACTTTTCTTTTTTATGCTTTAGAAGTCAACAAATATATTCTTCAATATTTCTGGTCGGTTACATCCATTTACAGATGAGAAATGTAAGGCCAGTAGTCAATGTAAACAGAAAATAATACTAGAATTTGTGTCTGATCTCTTCATTCTGTGTAATTACAAAGAGAGTAATTTGTTGATGGAAAGGACCAATATGAAAAGATAATGGAGAAAAACATACTTTGTAAAAGGTTGTTTAAGAGTAGGTGACCAGTGATGATTACATGAAACAGGCTGGTGTCAGGGGCAAAAAAAGGGGTACATAAAAATCATATCAGTGACAGAAACTCAGAAAATCTTGATCATTCATCTTAACTAATGGGTGGGAGCAGAAGGGTAAAAGAAATCTAAAGTGTTCTACATCTCTGGCCAGGCAACTGTGTTAGTGATATTCTTGGTGATAGGGATTGCAGGTGGAAATGATGGATTTCGGGGAAAAAAAACTCTGATAATTCTAAAGTTTATATTAAGCAGATGCAAAGATAGGTTTGTTTAGACATTATCAAAATATTCAGGACAATGAATATGAAAAAGAATAATAAAATCGGGGGCATTATTAAAGGGAAGAGGTAAAGGAAAGTTCTGACACAATTCTGAACAATGTGAGTACCAGAGTGGACAAGATTGGAAGAATGAGATAAATAAGTAAACAGGAAAGTAATAAACGCAGATTTACAGATTAAAAGAAAGGAAAGAATTTGCAGGAAGAAAAGCTCAAAACTGTTACAGAGATATAGAAGGAAATATGTTTTTTGGATTTGAAAACTAAAAAGATATAGACAAGTTCAATAAGAACAGTGTTTTGGTGATATCTCCATGATGAAATAAACCTGTAAATCAACCTGCCACAAATTCTTATATGTAGGAAGTGCTCTTATAAACTTCAAGCTCTTATTGAATGGAAGAGTTCAGACATTACCCTCACAACTAGGATTATACTCGTAAAAAGATAAGGCATTTTGTTTAATGCCTTTCTTGCATTTTTTCTTACACATTGGCAAGTAGGGAAGGATTCTGATGTAACAATAATACAATGTTCACTTGTAATAACACAACATCTAGGATCTAGTGTTAATTCAGATATTTACTAATTAGCTCCAAAATTTATGGATATTTATATTTCTCCTGGGTAAACTAATGAGCTCCAAGAAAATATCACTAAGGAGTGTTTCAATTCTAGTGTCCATTTCCTATCAAATGGAGTATTGTTATTCTTTCTGATGGAGGTAAAGAATTCCTTTGTGTATATATACCACATTTTCTTGATCCATTCATCTCCTGAGGGGCATCTGGGTTGGTTCCATATCTTAGCTATGGTAAATAATGCTGCAATAAACATAGGTGTGCTGGAAGATATAGTATGGTCTTGTTTGTGATCATTTGGGTAAATTCCCAAAAGTGGGACTGCTGGACCATAGAAGAGCTCTAGGAGTTTTTTTGAGGAACCTCCATACAATTTTCCAAAGTGGTTGAACAAGTTTACACTCCCAATAACAATGAAGTAAGATTCCCTTCGGGCCACATCCACTCCAGCATCTGTTATTATAGTTCTTGTCCATGGCCCTTCTAACTGGGGTGAGGTTGATTTGGT
>NW_012296505.1:0-2599 GCF_000151885.1 Dipodomys ordii
TTGGGGATTATCTTGCTGCTCTTATTCAAGTAGGATCAGATGTCTCATTAAATTGTGGTTTCAGATCTCTACAAGTGGTTTGTGTTGGAACTCAGGGCTATAAACTAGTCTCTGAGTACTGCCTTGCTGTGTCCCAGAGTAGGTGGTAATTTGTGTGCTCATCTTTGCTGAATATCATGAATATTTGAGTTTCCTTTCTAATGTCTTTCATGACCCACTGGTCATTCCACAGTATGTTTATCAGCCTCCATGTGGTACAGGACTTTCTTCAGTGGCTTTTGGTGGTGAGTTCTAATTTTATTCCCTTGTTGTATGAGAGAATGCAAGTTATAACTTCAATGTTTCTGAATTTGGAAAAGTTTGTTTTGTGGCCTAAAATGTAGTCTATTTTGGAAAATATTCCATGTGATGCTGAGGAAAACGTGTATTCTGATGCTGCTGGGTGAAATATTCGGTAGATGTCTGTTAAATCTAATTGATCTATGCAGTTCTGTAGATCTGCGGTTTCTCTGTTGCGTTTTTGCAGAGTTGATCTATCTAGTGAGGAAAATGGTGTGTTAAAGTCCCAAACAATTAATGTCTTTGGATCTATGTCAGATTTGAGGGAAAGTAGTGTTTCTTGGATAAATTTGGGTGCTCCGTTGTTTGGCGAATAGATATTTCAAATTGTAATATTCTCGTGAAGGAGAGATCCCTTAATTAGTATGTAGTAACCTTCCTTTTCTCTTCTCACTAATTTTAATTGGAAGTCTATTTTATCTGTTATTAGGATTGCAACTTCCACCTGTTTATGGGGGCCGTTTGCTTGGTGGATTTTTTTTTCCAGCCTTTTACATTGAAAATGTGTTTCTTTTCATGGGCAATATGTGATTCCTGAAGGCAGCAGATAGAAGGATCTTATTTTTTAATCCAACTTGACAGTCTATGTGGCTTAAGTGGAGAGTTAATCTGTTAATGTTGAGAGTTAGGATTGAGAGCTGTATGGGAGTTCCTGCCATTTTATGCCCCTTGTTGGGGGTTGCAGCAACTGGGTTCTTCATATGGTTCTTGAATTCTCAGTTTGGGTGCGGTTTCTTGGCCTTTATTGTGGTCTTGTTGGTTTTCTATGTGTAGGACATCTTTAAGAATCTTTTGTAGGGCTGGTTTGGTGGATATATATTTTTTCAGTTGTTCTTTGGTATGGAAGGTTTTTATTTGGCCTTCGGTTATGAAGGAGAGTATAGCTGTGTAGAGTATTCTTGGTTGATAGTTGTTTGTCTTTAGGCCATGGCATATATCATTCCAGGCTCTTCTTGGTATAATTCTCTCCACTGAGATACCTGAGGTTATTCTAATTGGTTTCCCTTCGTAAGTGGTTGATCTTTTCTCCTTGACAGCTTTAAGGATTTTTTCCTTGGAATTGATCCTGTGGGGATTATAATGTTACAGTGGGATAACGTGTCGAAGTCTGGTCTATTTGGGGTTCTAAAAGCTTCTTGAATCTGAATAGGTCTATCTTTTTGCATGTTTGAGAAGTTCTCTGCTTGGAACATGTTAACCAAATTTCTTAGACCATTAACTTCTGACTCTAGGTGCTCCTCTACACCAATTACCCTTAGATTAGGGCTTCTGAGGGTGTCTTCCAAATGTTGAATAGATCTATCATATTTCTTGGATTTGTCTTAGATAGTTGTATGTTCTTCCCCTATAATAACCTGGCTGTCTTCATCAGATTCGATATTCTGCATGGTCTACTCTGTTCTCAAGACTTTCCACTTTGTTTTTAATTTCTTTTCCTTCTATTTGTTCAGCTTTGATGACTTCAAAATCTTTGTTGGAGCTTTGTTTTAGATCTTACATGAACTTCATTACTTCCTTAATTTGGTGTTGTGTTTATTCTCAAATCACTTAGTTGATCGGTTATGGTTTCCTTGGACTCCCATTCTTCTGTTGGGCTCCATTCAACATTCCCTTTCTGGTCTCCCTGACTTCTTTCAGCTGTCATTTATTGGATTCCATGAATGCTTCTATTTGTTAGGAAAGTAACACTATTTTTGTGCTAGAACACTATTTTAAGGCAAGCATCAACCAAAGTCCTGTAGTTGCACAGTCAAAAGTCTAGGTTTTTTGTCAGTATCAATTTCTGGGCCTTTGTCGGTATCAAAGATGGAGCTCTCTGGTAGTGGGAGAGGGGCCACCTTCCCTCCTTTGCTCTCTGAGAAGGAGTGAGGAAGTCAGTGTTCTACTCATGCCAGAGTCTTGGTTACTGCGCTGTCTGTGGTCTGCAATCTGCAACATGAATATATCTGTTCCTTGTCAGTACTTCCTGGTGTTGAGTAGAATACACACACTGTGTCTGGCATCTTTTTCACTGGACTCTTTCTGTAGGCATGGTGGCTCCAGCCGCTGATGCTCAGATCTGTTTCCTTGCCTGGATATTCCATCTCTGGCCAAACTCTCTGTACTGTGATGGCACACTGGGTGTGATTCTCTAGCCTAGGACTGTTTACTGGAACACTAAAACTCTTGTCTACGCAAAAGCTTGTTAAGCCTAGACCTTCTGACATCTTACACACCGAACTCTAGATTATGACATTTTATTCTCTAACTTTGGACAATG
>NW_012296506.1:0-4697 GCF_000151885.1 Dipodomys ordii
GGTCCCAGCTGTGTCCCGCTGTGTCCGCCTCTTTGTCCCCCGCTGTGTCCCCCGCTGTGTCATGCTGTGTCCCCCGTTGTGTCGTTGCTGAGTCCCCGGTGTGTCCCTTCTGTGTCCCCGCTGTGTCCCCGCTGTGTCCCGCTGTGTCCCGTGGTATATCGCTTTGTCCCCCGCTGTGTCCTCCGCTGTGTCCCCGCTGTGTCCCACACTGTCCCCACTGTGTCCCGCTGTGCCCCGCTTTGTCCCCCTCCGTGTCCCGCTCTGTCCCCGCTGTGTCCCATTGTGTCTCCCGCTGTGTCCTGCTGTGTCCCACTGTGTCCCGGCTGTGTCCCCGCTCTGTCCCGCTGTGTACTCCTGTGTCCCGGCTGTGTCCCCGCTGTGTCCCCCGCTGTGTTCCGCTGTGTCCCCGCTTTGTCCCACTGTGTCCCATTGTGTCTCCCTGCTGTCCCGGTCTTTGTCCCCGCTGTGTCCCCGCTGTGTCCCGCTGGGTCCCCGCTGTCCACTGCTGTGGCCACGCTGTGTCCCGGCTGTGTCCCCGCTGTGTCCCCCGCTGTGTTCCGCTGTGTCCCCGCTTTGTCCCACTGTTTCCCATTGTGTCTCCCTGCTGTCCCCGTCTTTGTACCCACTGTGTCCCAGCTGTGTCCCGCTGGGTCCCCGCTGTCCACCGCTGTGGCCACGCTATGTCCCGCTGTGTCCTCGCTGTGTCCACTCTGTTTCCCCGCTGTGTCCCCTCTGTGTCCCGCTGTGTCCCGCGGTGTCTCGCTTTGTCCCCCGCTGTGTCCTCTGCTGTGTCCCCGCTGTGTACCGCTCTGTCACCACTGTGTTCCGCAGTGTCCCGCTTTGTCCCCCGCTGTGTCCTGCTGTGTCTCCCGCTGTGTCCTGCTGTGTCCCGCTGTGTCCCGCTGTGTCTCCCTGCTGTCCCACGCTTTGTCCCCGCTGTGTCCCCGCTGTGTCCCGCTGTGTCCCGCTGTGTCCCTCTGTGTCCCCGCTCTCCCCCGCTGTGTCCTGCTGTGTCCCCGCTGGGTCGACGCTGTGTCCCGCTCTGTTCTCACTTTGTCCCCGCTGTGTCCTGCTGTGTCCCTGCTTTGTCCCCGATGTGTCCCGCTGTGTCCCGCTGTGTCCGCCTCTTTGTCCCCCGCTGTGTCCCCTCTGTGTCCCGCTGTGTCATTGCTGGTTCCCCGCTGGTTCCCCGCTGTGTCCCCGCTGTGTCCTGCTGTGTCCCGTGGTGTCTCGCTTTTTCCCCTCTGTGTCCTCCGCTGTGTCCCCGCTGTGTCCCGCTCTGTCCCCACTGTTTCCCGCAGTGTCCCGCTGTGTCCCCGCTGTGTCCCGCTGTGTCTCCCGCTTTGTCACCCTCTGTGTCCCGCTCTGTCCCCGATGTGTTCCGTTGTGTTTCCCGCAGTGTCCCACTGTGTCCCCGCTGTGTCCCGCTGTGTCTCCCGCTTTGTCTCCCTCTGTGTCCCGCTCTTTCCCCAATGTGTCCCGTTGTGTATCCCGCTGTGTCCAGCTGTGTCCCACTGTGCCCCGCTGTGTCCCCGCTGTGTCCCGCTGTGTCTCCTGCTTTGTCTCCCTCTGTGTCCCGCTCTGTCCCCGGCTGTATCCCGCTGTGTCCCTGCTGTGTCCCGCTGTGTCCCCGCTGTGTCCGCGATGTGTCCCGCTGTGTCCCGCTCTGTCTCCCGCTGTATCCCGCTATGTCCTTGCTATGTCCCCCGTTGTGTCCCGCTGTGTCCGCGCTGTGTCCCCGCTGTGTCCCCCGCTGTATCCCGCTGTGTCCGCCTCTATGTCCCCCGCTGTGTCCCGCTGTGTCCCCCGCTGAGTCCCACTGTGTCCCGCTGTGTCCCGCTGTGTCCAGCTGTGTCCCGCTAGGTCCCCGCTGTGTCCCGCTGTGTCCCTGCTGTGTCCCCGATGTGTCCCGCTGTGTCCCGCTGTGTCCTCCTCTTTGTCCCCCGCTGGGTCCCCCGCTGTATCCTGCTGTGTCCCCCGCAGTGTCGTTGCTGAGTCCCCTCTGTGTCCCCGCTGTGTCCCCGCTGTGTCCCGCTGTGTCCCGTGGTGTCTCGCTTTGCCCCCGCTGTGTCCTCGGCTGTGTCCCCGCTGTGTCCCGCTGTGTCCCCACTGTGTCCCGCAGTGTCCCGCTTTGTCCCCCTCTGTGTCCCGCTCTGACCCCGCTGTGTCCCTTTGTGTCTCCCGCTGTGTCCAGCTGTGTCCCACTGTGTCCCGGCTGTGTCCCCGCTCTCTCCCGCTGTGTACTCTTGTGTCCCGGCTGTGTCCCCGCTGTGTCCTTCGCTGTGTTCCACTGTGTCCCCACTTTGTCCCACTGTGTCCCTTTGTGTCTCCCTGCTGTCCCCGTGTTTGTCCCCGCTGTGTCCCCACTGTGTCCCGCTGTGTCCCCGCTGTCCGCCGCTGTGTCCACGCTGTGTCCCGCTGTGGCCTCGCTGTGTCTCCCGCTGTGTCCCCGCTGTGTCCCCGCTGTGTGCCCGGTGTGTCCCGTTGTGTATCCCGCTGTGTCCAGCTGTGTCACCTCTGTGTGCCGCTGTGTCCCCCGCAGTGTACTTGCTGTGTCCCCTCTGTGTCCCCGCTGAGTCCCATAGTGTCCCTCTGTCTCCCGCTGTGTCTCCCGCTGTGTCCAGCTGTGTCCCACTGTGTCCCGCTGTGTCCCTGCTCTGTTCCGCTTTGTCCCCGCTGTGTCCCCGCTGTGTCCCGCTGTGTCCACCGCTGTATCACGCTGTGTCCTCGCTGTGTCGCCGCTGTGTCCCCGCTGTGTCCCGCTGTGTCCCGTGGTGTCTCGCTTTGTCCCCCGCTGTGTTCTCTGCTGTGTCCCTGCTGTGTCCCGCTCTGTCCCCACTGTGTCCCGCAGTGTCCCGCTGTGTCCCCCGCTGTGTCTCGCTGTGTCTCCCGCTTTGTCCCCCTCTGTGTCCCGCTCTGTCCCCGCTGTGTCCCACTGTGTCCCACTGTGTCCCGCTGTGTCCCGCTGTGTCCCGCTGTGTGCCTGCTGTCCTCCGCTGTGTCTCCGCTGTGTCCCGTTGTGTCCCGCTGTGTCCCCGCTACCCCCGCTCTGTCCCGCTGTGTCCCCGTTGTCCCCCGGTGTGCCCTCTGTCCCCCGCTGTGTCACCGCTGTGTCCCACTGTGTCCCGCTGTGTCCCGCTGTGTCCCAGCTTTGTTACCCCTGTGTCTGGCTGTGTCCCGTTGTGTCCCTGCTGTGTCCCGCTGTGTCCTCGCTGTGTCCCCTGTGTGTCCCTCTGTGTTTCCGCTGTATCCCCGCTGTGTCCCCGCTGTCCCCCGCAGTGTCCCGCTTTGTCCCCACTGTCCCCAGAGTGTCCCTACTGTCCCAGGCTGTGTTCCCCGCTGCGTCCCGCTGTGTCCCGTTTTATCCCACTCTGTCCCGCTGTGTCCTCGCTGTGTCCCGCTGTGTCCCCCGCTGTTTCCTTGTTGTGTCCCCACTGTGTTCCCGCTGTGTCCCCACTGAGTACCGCTGTATCCTGTGGTGTCTCGCTTACATCCTTCCCCAAAGGAGAGAAAAGCCGCTAAATAGAAATAGACTGCATTTTTCTCACCCAGGCAACTCTGGTCTGCATCCATCAGGGCTTAATGCCACTCACACTGTCCACAGAGCCCAGTCCAATTTGTTTCATCCAATTTTGGGAGAGCTGATCTGTGTTAGTCAGCTCAGGATGCAAACGACATTAGAGAGCACTCCCAAATTGGTGACCTTAAAACAGTTTTAAGGTCCCAAAGTGAGGATGCTCTACTCCTTCCCCAATGGAGAGACAAGCCTCCAAAGATATATGGACAGTGCCGACCTTTCTCACTGAGCCCTAATCTACATCCTGTTCCACATACTGTCAACAATAACAGGTCCAATTATATTCCTTGCAATTCTGGGAGAGCTGAAAAGTGTTTGAGAGCACAGGATGCAAACGACTAGATAGAGCAACACAGAAATTCGGCGCCTTAAAACAAAATTGTTTTTCAGGGCTCAAATTCTCAATGATCTACATCTTCCTCAAAGGAGAGGTAAGCCTCTAAATACAAGTAGACTGCCTCTTTCTAACCCAGGTTTCTCCGGTCTGCATAATAGCTAGGCTGAAAGCCACTTATACTGTCCATCCACAGGAACCAGTCCAATTTTGTCTTCCAATTCTGGGAGAACTGACCAGTGTTAGCGAGTTCAGCATGCAAACGAAAGTTTGAGTAAAGCAGAGAAAGTCAGATAAGGTGATGTTAATGAACTGAACCCTAATATATGTATTCAAAAGTTTTTTTTATTGGCTTTCAAGCGATTGTTTATGACACATTCATAAGGTCATTTCTTTTTTACTTTGTAAGTCTCTCCACCATTTAATAACAACTGTTTCACTGTATTTCATGTTGGTATAATTTGTGGAGGGGAAGGGGGAAAACAATTCGTTTCAATAGGGATACAGGTGGACCCATAGCAAAAATACGATGGACAATTCGTTATGTCCAAAACAAACTTTACAACATTGGTTTGTGAGTGGTGGGGGTATGGGAGAGGGGAGGACTCTGGGGGAGGAAAGGAGGAGGATGGTAAAAGGTGGGAATGGGAAACAAAGACGACGTTACAATACTTTATAAAAAATGTACTCATTATCTTGCACATGTAATTGTAACCCCTCTGTATATTGTTTTCTAAAAAAAATAAATGAACAAATAAATAAATTTAAAAACAAGAAAAGATGGAG
>NW_012296507.1:0-4697 GCF_000151885.1 Dipodomys ordii
TCACCGCTTTGTCCCCGCTGTATTGACGCTGTGTCCCGCTGGGTCCCGCTGTGTCCTCGCTGTGTTCCCCGCTGGGTCCCGCTGTGTACCCCTCTGTCTCCCCCTCTGTGTCCGGCTGTGTCCCCGGCTGTGTCCCACTGTGTCCCGCTGTGTACTGCTGTGTCCCCCGCTGAGTCCCGCTGTGACCCCGCTCTGTAAAGTTGTGTCCCACTAGTGTCCCCCGCTGTGTCTGGCTGTGTCCCGCTGTGCCCCCGCTGTGTCCCCCATTGTGTCCCGCTGTGTCCCCTGCTGTGTCCCGCTGTGTCCCCTGCTGTGTCCCGCTGTGTCCACTGCTATGTCCCTGTTGTGTCCCGCTGTTTCCCCACTATGTCCCGCTGTGTCCTCGCTCTGTCCCCCGCTGTGTCCCGCTGTGTCCTCGCTGTGTCCCCCACTGTGTCCTGCTGTGTCCCCCGCTATGTCCCGCTGTGTCCCGCTGTGTCCCTGCTGGGACCCGCTGTGTCCCGCTCTGTCCCCACTGTTTCCTCGCTGTGTCCCGCTGTGTACCCCGCTGTGTCCAGCTAGGTCCCCGCTGTGTCTCGCTGTGTCCCACGCTCTGTCCACCACTGTGTTCCGCTGTGTCCCCCACTGTGTCCCGCTGTGTCCCCCGCTGTGTCCCGCTCTGTCCCCGCAGGGTCACCGCTGTTTCCCGCTGTGTCCCGCTGTGTTCCGTGTTGTCCTGGTCTGTCCCCCGCTATTTCCCCGGCTTTGTCCCCGCTGTGTCCCGCTGTGTCCCCCGCTGTTTCCCGTTGTATCCCCAGCTATGTACCCAGCTGTGTCCCGCTCTGTCACACTGTGTCCCTTGGTGTCCAGCTTTGTCTCCCGCTGTGTCCCCTGCAGAGTCCCCGCTGTGTCGCCGCTGTGTCCCGCTGTGTCCTCGCTGTGTCACCCGCTGTCTCCCGCTCTGTCCCCCGCTGTGTCTCACGCTTTGTCCTCGCTATGTCCCACTGTGTCCCGCTGTGTCCCGCTGTGTCCCCCACTGTGTCCCTTTGTGTCGCCATCTGTGTAACCCGCTGTGTAACGCTGTGTCCCCCGCTGTGTCTTGTTGTGTCCTTCTGTTTCCCTTGCTGTGTCCCGCTGTATCCCACTGTGTCCCCCGCTGTGTCCCTGCTGTGTCCGGCTGTGTACTGCTGTGTCCGCTGCTGAGTCCCGCTGTGTCCCCGCTGTGTCCCGCTGTGTACCCCGCTGAGTCCCGCTGTGTCCCCGCTCCGTAACGCTGTGTCCAACCAGTGTCCCCCGCTGTGTCTGGCTGTGTCCCGCTGTGCCCCCGCTGTGTCCCACGCTGTGTCCCGCTGTGTCCCCTGCTGTGTCCTGCTGTGTCCTCGCTGTGTCCCCCACTGTGTCCCGCTGTGTCCCCTGCTATGTCCCGCTGTGTCCCGCTGTGTCCCTGCTGGGACCCGCTGTGTCCCGCTGTGTCCCCGCTGTGTCCAGCTTTGTCCCCGCTGTGTCTCGCTGTGTCCCACGCTCTGTCCACGACTTTGTTCCGCTGTGTCCCCCGCTGTGTCCCGCTGTATCCCCCGCTGTGTTCCGCTGTGTCCCCCGCTGTGTCCCCACAGGGTCACCACTGTTTCATGCTGTGTCCCGCTGTGTTCCGTGGTGTCCCGGTCTGTCCCCCGCTAGGTCCCCAGCGTTGTCCCAGCTGTGTCCCGCTGTGTCCCGCTGTGGACCCCGCTGTTTCTTGTTGTGTCCCCAGCTGTGTACACCGCTGTATCCTGCTCTGTCACACTGTGTCTCTTGGTGTCCCGCTTTGTCCCCAGCTGTGTCCCCCGCTGAGTCCCCGCTGTGTCCCCCACTGTGTCCCTTTGTGTCCCCAGCTGTGTAACCCGGTGTGTAACGCTGTGTCCCCGTTGTATCGACGCTGTGTCCCGCTGTGTCCTCGCTGTGTTCCCCGTTGTGTCCCGCTGTGTCCCCCGCTTTGTCCCCCGCTGTGTCCTGCTGTGTCCCCCGCAGTGTCCCTTTGTGTCCCGCTGTGTCCCCCGCTGTTTCCCTGTTGTGTCCCTGCTGTGTCCCCGCTGTGTCACGCTGTGTCCCACTGTGTCCTCGCTGTGCCTCATGCTGTGTTCCGCTGTGTCCTCGCTGTGTCCCCTGCTGTGTCCCGTTGTGTCCCCAGCTGTGTACCCTGCTGTGTCTCGCTGTGTCCCCGCTGTGTCGACACTGTGTCCCGCTGGGTCCTGCTGTGTCCTCGCTGTGTCCCCCGCTGTGTCCCGCTGTGTCCCCCGCTGTGTCCCGCTGTGTCTACTGCTGTGTCCCGCTGTGTCCCACTGTGTCCCGCTGTGTCCTCTCTGTGTCCCACGCTGTGTCCCCGCTATGTCCCGCTGTGTCCAAACTGTGTCCCCCGCTGTGTCCGGCTGTGTCCCTGCTGTGTCCCCGCTGTGTCAGGCTGTTTCCCGCTGTGTCCCCGCTGATTCCCCGCTGATTCACGCTGTGTCCCTGCTGTGTCCCGCTGTGTCCCCGCTGTATGGGCGATGTGTCCCGCTGGGTCCTGCTGGGTCCTCGCTGTGTTCCCCGCTGTGTCACGCTGTGTACCCCTCTGTGTCCCCCTATGTGTCCCACTGTGTCTCGCTGTGTCCCCCGCTGTGTACCACGCTGTGTCCCACTGTGTCCCCCGCTGTGTCCCGCTGTATCCACTGCTGTGTCCCCGCTGTGTCCCACTTTTTCCCCCCGCTGGGTCCCGCTGTGTCCTCGCTGTGTCCCCCGCTGTGTCCCGCTTTGTCCTTGCTGTGTCCTGCTCTGTGTCCCGCTGTGTCCCCCACTGTGTTCCCCGCTGTGTCCTGCTGTGTCCCACTGTGTCCCGCTGTGTCCCGCTGTGTCCCTGCTGTGACCCTCAGTATCCCGGTGTGTCACCGCTGTGGCCCCGCTGTGTCCCGCTGTGTATACCCCGCTGTGTCCAGCTTTGTCCCCGCTGTGTCTCGCTGTGTCCCACGCTCTGTCCCCCACTGCGTTCCGCTGTGTCCCCCGCTGTGTATACCGCTGTGTCCAGCTGTGACCCCGCTGTGTCCCGCTGTGTCCCCTATCTGTGCCCTGCTGTGTCCCTCTCTGTGTCCTGCTTTGTCCTGCTGTGTCGCCCGTTTTGTCTCGCTGTGTCCCCAGCAGTGTCCCCACTGTATCCCTCTGTGTCACACTGTGTCCCGTGGTGTCCTGCTTTGTCCCCCGCTGTGTCTCCCGCTGAGTCTCATCTGTGTCCCCGCTGTGTCCCGTTGTGTCCTCGCTGTTTCCCCCCGCTGTGTCCCGCTGTGTCCTTGCTGTGTCCCCCGATGTGTCCCGCTGTGTCCTCCGCTGTGTCCCGCTGTGTCCCGCTGTGTCCCTGCTGAGACACGCTGTGTCCCGCTATGTCCCCGTTGTGTCCTGCTGTGTACCCCGCTGTGTCCAGCTTTGTTCCCGCTGTGTCTCGCTGTGTCCCACGCTCTGTCCCCCACTGTGTCCCGCTGTGTCCCCCGCTGTGTCCCACTGTGTTCCCGCAGGGTCACCGCTGTGTCCCGCTGTGTTCCGTGGTGTCCCGCTATGTCCCCCGCTGTGTTCTCTGCTGAGTCCCCGCTGTGTGCACGCTGTGTCCCGCTGTGTCCTCGCTGTGTCCCCCGCTGTCTCCCGCTCTGTCCCCCACTGTGTCTCACGCTTTGTCCCCGCTGTTTCCCACTGTGTCCCGCTGTGTCCCGCTGTGTCCCCTACTGTGTCCCTTTGTATCCCCAGCTGTGTCCCCCGCTGTGTCCCGCTGTGTCTACTGCTGTGTCCCTGCTGTGTCCCACTGTGTCCCGCTGTGTCCTCGCTGAGTCCCCGATGTGTCCCTTTGTGTCCCCAGCTGTGTAGCCACTGTGTCCCGCTGTGTCCCTGCTGTATCGACGCTGTGTCCCGCTGTGTCCTCTCTGTGTTCCCCGCTGTGTCCCACTGTGTTCCCCTCTGTGTCCCCCTCTGTGTCCCGCTGTGTCCCCCGCTGTGTCCCGCTGTGTAGTGCTGTGTCCCCGCTGAGTCCCGCTGTGTCACCGTTGTGTCCCCCCTGAGGCCCCGGCTGTGTCCCGCTGTGTCCCCGCTTTGTCCCCCGCTGTGTCCCCGTGTCCAGCTGTGTACCCTGCTGTGTCTCGCTATATTCCCCCAGTGGCCCTGCTGTATCCCACTGTGTCCCGCTGTGTCCCGTGGTGTCCTGCTTTATCCCCCGCTTTGTCCCCTGGTGTGTCCTGCTGTGTCCGCTGTGTCCCGCTGTGTCCCGCTGTGTCTACTGCTGTGTCCCTGCTGTGTCCCACTGTGTCCCGCTGTGTCCTCGCTGTGTCCCCCAAGGTGTCCCTTTGTGTCCCCAGCTGTGTACCCGCTGTGTCCCGCTGTGTCCTGGCTGTATCGACGCTGTGTCCCCCTGTGTCCCGCTGTGTCCTCGCTGTGTTCCCCGCTGTGTCCCGCTGTGTAGCCCTCTGTGTCACCCTCTGTGTCCCACTGTGTCCCCCGCTGTGTCCCGCTGTGTCCCGCTGTGTCCTGCTGTGTACTGCTGTGTCCCCCGCTGAGTCCCGCTGTGTCACCACTGTGTCCCCCCTGAGTCCCCCGCTGTCTCCCGCTGTGTCCCCCGCTGTGTCCTCGCTGTTTCCCCCCGCTGTGTCCCGTTGTGTCCTCGCTGTGTCCCCCGCTATGTCCTGCTGTGTCCCCCGCTGTGTCCCGCTGTGTCCCGCTGTGTACCCCGC
>NW_012296508.1:0-1828 GCF_000151885.1 Dipodomys ordii
TCACCGGCTGTTTCCGTTGTGTGCCGCTGTGTCCTCGCTGTGTCCCCTGCTGTCTCCCTCTCTGTCCCCCGCTGTGTCTCACGCTTTGTCCCCGCTGTGTCCCACTGTGTCCCGCTGTGTCCGCCTGTGACCCCACTATGTCCCGTTGTGTCCACAGCTGTGTACCATGCTGTGTAACGTTGTGTGCCCGCTGTATCGACGCTGTGTCCCGCTGTGTCCCGATGTGTCCTCGCTGTGTTCCCCGCTGTGTCCCGCTGTGTCCCCCGCTGTGTCCCAATGTGTCCTCGCTATGTCCCCCGCTGTGTCCCACTGTGTCCTCCCTGTGTCCCCCGCTGTGTCCCCCTGTGTCCCTCTGTGTCCCCCGCTGTGTCCCCCGCTATGTCTCGCTGTATCCCCCGCTGTGTCCCACTCTGTCCTTGCTGTGTCCCCCATTGTGTGCCCCTTTGTCCTCTCTGTGTCCCCCACTGTGTCCCGCTGTGTCCTGCTGTGTCACGCTGTTTCCCCGCTGTGTCCCCGCTGTGTCCCTCTTTGTACCCCGCTGTGTCCAGCTTTGTCCCCGCTGTGTCCCCTGCTGTTTCCCACTGTGTCCCCCACTGTGTCCCGCTGTGTCCCCACAGGTTCACCTCTGTTTCCCGCTGTGTCCCTCTGTGTTCCGTGATTTCTTCGCTGTGTCCCCCTGCTGTGTCCCATTGTGTCCTGCTGTTTCCTCGCTCTGTCCCCCTGCTGTGTCCCGTTGTGTCCCGCTGTTTCACTGCTGTGTCCTACACTGTGTACCGCTGTGTCCCTCACTGTGTCCCGCTGTGTCCCCGCAGGTTCACCTCTGTTTCCAGCTGTGTCCCTTTGTGTGCCGCTGTGTCCTCGCTGTGTCCCCGCTGTGTCCGCTATGTCCCGCTGTGTCCCCACAGGTTCACCTCTGTTTCCGGCTGTGTCCCGTTGTGTGCCGCTGTGTCCTCGCTGTGTCCCCTGCTGTCTCCCTCTCTGTCCCCCGCTGTGTCTCACACTTTGTCCCCGCTGTGTCCCGCTGTGTCCCGCTGTGTACCCCGCTGTGTCCCGCTATGTTCCCGCAGTGTCCCCGCTGTGTCCCTCTGTGTCCCACTGTGTCCCGTGGTGTCCCAGTTTGGCCCCCGCTGTGTCACCCGGTGAGTCCCCGCTGTGTCCCCGCTGTGTCCCACTGTGTCCTGCCTGTGTCCCCCGCTGTGT
Organism: Dipodomys ordii; assembly: GCF_000151885.1. Taxonomy (NCBI): domain Eukaryota; kingdom Metazoa; phylum Chordata; class Mammalia; order Rodentia; family Heteromyidae; genus Dipodomys; species Dipodomys ordii. Next base: position 1,201 of record NW_012296508.1, read on the forward strand.
CCCGCGGTGTCCCCCACTGGGTCCTGCTTTGTCTCCTGCTGTGTCTCCGCTGTGTCCCGCTGTGTCCCGCTGTGTCCCGCTGTGTCCTCGCTGTGTCTCACGCTGTGTTCCGCTGTGTCCTCGCTGTGTCCCCCGATGTGTCCCTTTGTGTCCCCAGCTGTGTACCCCGTTGTGTCCCGCTGTGTCCCTGCTGTATCGACGCTGTGTCCCGCTGTGTCCTCGCTGTGTTCCCCGCTGTGTCCCGTTGTGTACCCCCTGTGTCCCCCTCTGTGTCCCGCTGTTTCCCCCGCTGAGTCCTGCTGAGTCCCGCTGTGTACTGCTGTGTTCCGCTGTGTCCCCCGCTGTGACCCGCTGTGTCCCGCTGTGTACTGCTGTGTTCCGCTGTGTCCCCGCTGTGTCCCTCTGTGTCCTCCCTTTGTCCCCATCTGTGTCCAGCTGTGTCCTCGCTGTGTCCCCACTGTGTCCCCTGCTGTGTCCTGCTGTGTTCCCCTGTGTCCCCCGCTGTATCCTGCTGTGTCCTCGCTGTGTCCCTGCTGTGACCCGCTGTGTCCCGCTGTGTCCTCGCTGTGTCCCTGTTGTGACGCGCTGTGTCCTGCTGTGTCCCCGGTGAGTACCTCCTGTGTCCTCC
>NW_012296509.1:0-2868 GCF_000151885.1 Dipodomys ordii
TGTGGTCCTGCCTGTGTCGCCGCGCTGTGTCCCTCCGCTGTCTGCCGCGTTGTGTCCAGCTGTGTCCCTCAGCTGTGTAGCGCTGTGTGTCCTCTGTGTAGTCCCGCCTGTGTCCCACTATGTTGTCCGCAGTGTGTCCCGCTGTATGTCCGCTGTGTCATTCTGTGTCCTCGCTGTGTCGCGTCGCAGTGTGTCGTTGTGTATCCAGCTGTATACCCCGCTGTGTCCCGCTGAGTCCTCGCTGTAATGATGCTGGGTCCCGCTGGGTCCCGCTAGGTCTTCCCTGTGTTCCCCGCTGTGTCCCGCTGTGTCCCCTGCTGTTTCCCGCTGTGTCCCCAGCTGTGTACCCCGCTGTGTCCCGCTGTGTTCCCGCTTTATCAACGCTGTGTCCCGCTTGATCCCGTTGTGTCCTCGCTGTGTTCCCCGCTTTATCCCGCTGTGTACCCCTCTGCGTCCCTCGCTGTGTCCCGCTGTGTCCCGATGTGTACTGCTGTGTCCCCCGCTGCGTCCCGCTGTGTCCCTGCTCTGTCCCAATGTGTCCTCGCTGTGTCCCCCACTGTGTCCCGCTGTGTCCCCCCTGTGTCCCCCGCTGTGTCCCTCTGTGTCCCGCTGTGTCCCCCGCTGTGTTCCCCACTGTGTACCGCTGTGTGCCCCGCAGTGTCAGCGCTGTGTACCGCTGTGTCCTCGCTGTGTCCCCCGCTGTCTCCCGCTCTGTACCCCGCTGTGTCTCAAGCTTTGTCCCTGCTGCGTCCCACTGTGTCCCGCTGTGTCCCGCTGTGCCCCCACTGTGTCCCGTTGTGTTCACAGCTGTTTACCACGCTGTGTAACGCTGTGTCCCCGCTGTATCGACGCTGTGTCGCCCTGAGTCCCGCTGTGTCCTTGCTGTGTTCCACGCTGTGTCCCGCTGTGTCCGCCACTGTGTCCCGCTGTGTCTACGGCTGTGTCCCCCGCCATGTCACGCTGTGTCCTCGCTGTGTCACACGCTGTGTTCCGCTGTGTCCTCGCTTTTTTTCCCCGCTGTGTCCCGTTGTGTCCACAGCTGTGTACCCCGCTGTGTACCGCTGTGTCGCCTCTGTTTCGATTCCGTGTCTCGCTGTGTCCCCCGCTGTGTCTACTGCTGTGTCCCTGCTGTGTCCCGCTGTGTCCCACTGTGTCCTCGCAGTGTCCTCCGCTGTGTTCCGCTGTGTCCTCGCTGTGTCCCCCGATGTGTCCCTTTGTGTTCCAAGCTGTGTACCCCGCTGTGTCCCGCTGTGTCCCCGCTGTATCGTCGCTGTGTCCCGCTGGGTCCCGCTGTGTCCTCGCTGTGTTCCCCGCTGTGTCCCGCTGTGTACCCCTCTGTCTCCCCCTCTGTGTCCGGCTGTGTCCCCCGCTGTGTCCCGCTGTGTACAGCTGTGTTCCCCGCTGAGTCCCGCTATGTCCCCGCTCTGTAACGCTGTGTACTGCTGTGTCCCCCGCTGAGTCCCTCTGTGTCCCCGCTCTGTAACGCTGTGTCCCACCAGTGTCCCCCGCTGTGTCTGGCTGTGTCCTGCTGTGTCCCCCGCTGTGTCCCGCTGTGTCCACTGCTATGTCCCTGTTGTGTCCCGCTGTTTCCCCCACTATGTCCTGCTGTGTCCTCCCTCTGTCCCCCGCCGTGTCCCGCTGTGTCCTCGCTGTGTCCCCCACTGTGTCCCGCTGTGTCCCCCGCTATGTCCCGCTGTGTCCCGCTGTATCCCTGCTCGGACCCGCTGTGTCCTGCTGTGTCCCCGCTGTGTCCCGCTGTGTACCCCCCTGTGTCCAACTTGGTCCCCGCTGTGTCTCGCTGTGTCCCACGCTCTGTCCACCACTGTGTTCCGCTGTGTCCCCCGCTGTGTCCCGCTGTGTCCCCCGCTGTGTCCCGCTGTGTCCCTGCAGGGTCACAGCTATTTCCAGCTGTTTCCCGCTGTATCCCGCTGTGTCCCCCGTTGTTTCCCGTTGTGTCCCCAGCTATGTACCCAGCTGTGTCCCGCTCTGTCATACTGTGTCCCTTGGTGTCCCGCTTTGTCCCCGCTGTGTCCCCCGCGGAGTCCCCGCTGTGTCGCCGCTGTGTCCCGCTGTGTCCTCGCTGTGTCCCCCACTGTCTCCCACTCTGTCCCCCGCTGTGTCTCACGCTTTGTCCCCGCTATGTCCCACTGTGTCCCGTTGTGTCTCGCTGTGTCCCCCACCGTGTCCCTTTGTGTCGCAATCTGTGTAACCCGCTGTGTAACGCTGTGTCCCCCGCTGTGTCCTGTTGTGTCCCGCTCTGTCCCTCGCTGTGTCCCGCTGTATCCCACAGTGTCCCCCGCTGTGTCCCTGCTGTGTCCCCGCTGTGTCCTGCTGTATACTGCTGTGTCCCCCGCTGTGTCCCGCTGTGTCCCCGCTGTGTCCCGCTGTGTCCCCCCTGTGTTCCCCTCTGTGTCCCACTGTGTCCCGCTGTGTTCCCCGCTGTGTCCGTCGTTGTGTCCCGCTGTGTCCCCCGCTGTGTCCCGCTGTGTCCACTGCTGTGTCCCCGCTGTGTCCCAATTTTTACCCGCTGTGGCCCGCTGTGTCCTCGCTGTGTCCCACGCTGTGTTCCGCTGTGTGCTTGCTGTGTCCCCCGATGTGTCCCGTTGTGTCCCCACTTGTGTACCCCGCTGTGTCCCGCCGTGTCCCCGCAGTATCTATGCTGTGTCCCGCTGTGTCCTCGCTGTGTCCCCCGCTGTGTCCCGCTGTGTCCCGCTGTATACTCCTGTGTCTCCTGCTGAGCCCCGCTGTGTCCCCGCTGTGTCCCGCTGTGTCCCGCTGTGTCCCGCTCTGTCCCGCTCTGTCCCGCTGTGTCCCCGCTGTGTCCCCGCGGTTTCGATGCTGTGTCTCGCTGTGTCCCACGTTGATGAA
>NW_012296510.1:0-4696 GCF_000151885.1 Dipodomys ordii
CCGCTGTGTACCCCGCTGTTTCCAGCTGGGTCTTCGCTTTGTCCCTCGCTGTCTCCTGCATTGTCCAACGCTGTGTCCCGCTGTGACCCGCTGTGTCCTCGCTGTGTCCCCCACTGTGTCCCGCTGTGTCCCCTGCTGTGACCCGCTGTGTCCTGCTGTGTCCCCCACTGTGTCCCTGCTGTCTCCCCGGTATGTCACACTGTTTCCCGCTGTGTACTGCTGTGTCTCCCGCTGAGTTCCTCTGTGTCATGCTGTATCCCAATGTGTCCTCGCTGTGTCATGCTCTGTCCTGCTCTGTCCCCGCTGTGTCCTGCTTTGTCCCGCTGTGTCCCCACTGTGTGCCCGCTGTGTCCCTCTGTGTACCCCGCTGTGTCCGCTGTGTCCCCTCTCTGTCCTCTGCTGTCCCCCGCTGTGTCCCCCGCTGTGTCCCCCGCTGTGTCCCCCGCTGTGACCCGCTGTGTCCCGCTGTGTCCCCCGCTGTGTCCCCACTGTGTGCCCCCTGTGTCCCACTGTGTACCCCGCTGTGTCCAGCTGTGTTCCCGCGGTGTCCACTGCTGTGTCGTGCTGTGTACCCCGCTGTGTCCCTCTATGTTCCCGCAGTGTCCCCGCTGTGTCCCGCTCTGTCCCTGCTGTGTCCCGCTGTGTCCCCCTGTGTCCCCTGCTGTGTCCCGCTATGTTCCCGCAGTATCCCCGCTGTGTCCCGCTGTGTCCCTCTGTGTCCCGTGGTGTCCCAGTTTGTCCTTCGCTGTGTCCCCAGGTGAGTCCCCGCTGTGTCCTGCTGTGTCCCCCACTGGGTCCAGCTGTGTCCCCGCAGGGTCACCGCTGTTTCCCGCTGTGACCCGCTGTGTTCCGTGGTGTCCCGCTTTGTCCCCCGCTGTGTCCCCCGCTGAGTCCCCGCTGTGTCCCCCGCTTTGTACCGCTGTGTCCGTGCAGTGTCCCCGCTGTGTCCCGCTGTGTCACACTGTGCCGTGGTGTCCTGCTTTGTCCCCCGCTGTGTCCTCCACTGAGTCCCTCTGTGTCAAAACTGTGTCCCGCTGTGTCCTCGCTGTGTCCCCCGCTGTCTCCCGCTTTGTCGCCCGCTGTATCCCGCACCCCACTGTACCACTGTGTCCTCGCTGTGTCCCCCACTGTGTCCAGCTGTGTCCTCCGTGTATCCCAAGCTGTGTCCCGCTGTGTCCCTCTGTGTCCCCGCTGTGTCCCGCTTTGTTCCCGCAGTGTCCTCGCTGTGTCCCGCTGTGTCCCGCTTGTCCTCGCTGTGTCCCCCGCTGTGTCCCTTTGTGTCCCCAGCTGTGTACCCCGCTGTGTCCTGCTGGGTCCCCACTGTATCGACGCAGTGTCCTGCTGGGTCCCGCTGTGTCCTCGGTGTGTTCCACGTTGTGTCCCGCTGTGTCCCCTGCTGTGTCCCCGCTGTGTCCCTGCTGTGTCCATGCTGTGTCGCCGCTGTGTCCTGCTGTGTCCTGCTGTGTCCTCGCTGTGTCCCACGCTGTGTTCCGCTGAGTCCCCCGCTGTGTCCCGCTGTGTCCCGCTGTGTCCCTGCTGTGTCCCGCTGTGTCCCCCGCTGTGTCCCGCTGTGTCCCCGCTGTGTCCAGCTGAATACTGCTGAGTCCCCCGCTGAGTCCCGCTGTGTCCCCGCTGTGTCCCGCTGTGTCCCCCGCTGTGTCCCGCTGTGTCCCGCTGTGTCCTTGCTGTGACCCGCTCTGTCCCTACTGTATCGACCCTGTGTCCCGCTGTGTTCCGCTGTGTCCTCGCTGTGTTCCCCGCTGTGTCCCGCTGTGTACCCCTCTGTGTCTCCCACTGTGTCCCGCTGTGTCCCCGCTCTGACCCGCTGTATCCCGCTTTGTCCCCCACTGTGTCCCTGCTGTCTCCCCGGTGTGTCCCACTGTGTCCCGCAGTGTACTGCTGTGTCTCCCGCTGAGTTCCGCTGTGTCCCGCTGTGTCCAGTTGTGTCCCCGCTGTGTCCCGCTGTGTCCCCTGTTCCCTGCTGTCCCCCGCTGTGTCCCCCGCGGTGTCCCGCTGTGTCTCGCTGTGTCCCTGCTTTGTCCCGCTTTGCCCCTGCTGTGTCACCGTTCTGTCCCGCTGTGTCACACTGTGTCCCGTGTTGTCCCGCTTTTTCCCCGCTGTGACCTCGCTATGTTTCCAGCTGTGTCCCGCTGTGTACCACTCTGTGTCCCCCGCTGTGTCCCGCTGTGTACCTGCTGTGTCCCTCTATGTTCCCTCAGTGTCCCAGCTGTGTCCCGCTGTGTCCTCGCTGTGTCCACCGCTGTGTCCCGTTGTGTCCCCAGCTGTGTACCCCGCTATGTCCCGCGGTGTCCCCGCTGTATCGACGCTGTGTCCTGCTGGGTCCCGCTGTGTCCCCCGATGTGTCCCTTTGTGTCCCCAGCTGTGTACTCCGCTGTGTCCCGCTGTGTACCCCGCTGTGTCCCGCTATGTTCCCGCAGTGTCCCCGCTGTGTCCCGCTGTGTCCTCGTTGTGTCCCCCGCTGTGTCCCTGCTGTGTCCCTGCTGTGTCCCGCTGTGTCCCGCTGTGTCCTCGATATGTCCCACGCTGTGTTCCGCTGTGTCCCCCGCTGTGTCCCGCTGTGTCCCGCTGTGTCCCCCGCTGTGTACCCACTGTGTGCCCTCTGTGTCCCGCTGTGTACCCCGCTGTGTCCAGCAGTGTCCCCGCTGTGTCCCGCTTTGTCCCCTCCCTGTCCCCTGCTGTCCCCCGCTGTGTCCCCCGCTGTGTTCCCACTGTGTACCGCTGTGTCGCCCGCTTTGTCCCGCTGGGCCCCTGCAGTGTCACCGCTGTGTCATACTGTGTCACACTGTGTCCCGTGTTGTCCTACTTTGGCCCCCGCTGTGACCTCGCTGTGTTTCTCGCTGTGTCCCGCTGTGTCCCCTTATGTGTCTCCCGCTGTGTCCCGCTGTGTACCCTGCTGTGTCCAGCTGTGTCCTCGCTGTGTCCCCCGCTGTCTCCTGCTTTGTCCCACGCTGTGTCCCGCTGTGACCCGCTGTGTCCTCGCTGTGTCCCCCGCTGTGTCCCGCTGTGTCCCTTCTGTGTCCACTGCTGTGTCCCGCTGTGTACCCCGCTGTGTCCCGCTATGTCCCTGCAGTGTCCCCGCTGTGTCCCGCTGTGTCCCACTGTGTCCCGTGGTTTCCCAATTTGTCCCCCGCTGTGTCCCCTGGTGAGTCCCCGCTGTGTCCCGCTGTGTCCCCCACTGGTTCCCGCTGTGTCTACTGCTGTGTCCCCGCTGTGTCCCGCTGTGTCCTCGCTGTGTCCCACGCTGTGTTCCGCTGGGTCCTCCCTGTGTCCCAAGATGTGTCCCGTTGTGTCCCCAGCTGTGTCCCCGCTCTGTCCAGCTGTGTTTCCGCTGTGTCCCTGCTGTGTCCCCACTGTGTCCTGCTGTATACTGCTGTGTCCCCCGCTGAGTCCCGCTGTGTCCCCGCTGTGTCCCGCTGTGTCCCCCGCTGTGTCCCGCGCTGTGTCCCAGTGTGTCCCGCTGTGTCCCCCACTGTTTCCCCTGCTGTGTCCGGCTGTGTCCCCCGCTGTGTTCCCCTGTGTCCACTGCTGTGTCCCCGCTGTGTCCCACTTTTTCCCCGGCTGTGTCCCGCTGTGTCCTCACTGTGTCCCCCGCTGTGTCCCAATGTGTCCTCTCTGTGTCCCCTGCTGTGTCCCGCTGTGTCCCCCGCTTTGTCCCGCTGTGTCCCACTGTGTCCCCACTGTGTCCCGCTGTGTCCCGCTGTGTCCCGTTGTGTCCCCGGTGTGACCGCTGTGTCCCGCTGTGTACCCCGCTGTGTCCAACTCTGCCCCGCTCTGTCCCGCTGTGGCCCTTCTCTGTCTACGCTGTCCCCCGCTGTGTCCCCCACTGTGTCCCGCTGTGTCCCGCTGCGTCCCCCGCTTTATCCTGCTGTGTCCCCGCAGTGTCCCCGCTGTGTCCCGCTGTGTCACACTGTGTCCCGTGGTGTCCCACTTTGTCCCCCGCTGTGTCCCCCGCTGTGTCCTCCGCTGAGTCCCCTCTGTATCAACGCTGTGTCCCGCTGTGTCCCACTGTATCCTCGCTGTGTTCCCCGCAGTGTCCCGCTGTGTCCCCCGCTGTGTCCCGTTGTGTCCGACTGTGTCCCACTCTGTCCCACTCTGTCCCCGCTGTGTCCCGCTGTGTCCCCTCTGTGTGCCCGCTGTGTCCCGCTGTGTACCCCGCTGTGTCCAGCTGTGTCACCGCTGTGTCCCGCTGTGGCCCTTCTCTGTCTCCGCTGTGTCCCGCTGTGTCCCCCGCTTTGACCCCCTGTGTCCCGCTGTGTCCCCCGTTTTGTCCTTCTGTGTCCCCGCAGTGTCCCGCTGTGTCCCACTGTGTCAAACTGTGTCCCGTGGTGTCCCCACTGTGTCCCGCTGTGTCCCGCTGTTTCCCCCGCTGTGTCCCCCGCTATGTCCTGCTGTGTCCCCCACTGTGTCCCGCTCTGTCCTTGCTGTGTCCCCCGCTGTGTCCCCCGCTGAATCCCCGCTGTGTCACCGCTGTGTCCCGCTGTTTCGACGCTGTGTCCCCTGCTGTCTCCGTCGCTGTCCCCCGCTGTGTCTCACGCTTTGTCCCTGCTGTGTCCCACTGTGTCCCACTGAGTCCGGCTGTGCCCCCACTGTGTCCGGTTGTGTCCACAGCTATGTACCATGCCTTGTAACGCTGTGTCCCCGCTGTATTGACTCTGTGTCCCGCTGTGTCCCGCTG
>NW_012296511.1:0-2785 GCF_000151885.1 Dipodomys ordii
CTTCTTCTTCTTCTTCTTCTTCTTCTTCTTCTTCTTCTTCTTCTTCTTCTTCTTCTTCTTCTTCTTCTTCTTCTTCTTCTTCTTCTTCTTCTTCTCTTTCTTCTGCTTCTACTTTTCCTGCTTCTTCTGCTCTACTGCTTCTCTTTGTGCTTCTCATTCTGTTTCTGCTTCTCCTTCTGCTTCTCCTATTTCTTCTGCGGCTCTTCCTTCTCCTACTTCTACTTCTCCTTCTGCTTCTGGTTCTTCTGCTTCTCCTGCTTCTCCTTCTGCATCTTCTTCTGCTTCTGCTTCTCCTTCTGCTGCTTCTTCTGCTTCTGTTTCTCCTTCTGCTTCTCCTTCTGCTTCTTCTGCTTCTTCTTCTCCTTCTGCTTCTTCTGCTTCTCCTTCTGATTCTCCTTCTGCTTCTCCTTCTGTTTCTCCTTCTCCTTCTCGTTCTTCTGCTTTTCTTTCTGCTTCTCCTTCTGCTTCTGATGCAACTACTACTGCTTCTTCTGTTTCTTCTGCGTCCCCTTCTGATTTTGATTCTCTTTCAGCTTCTGCTTCTCCTTCAGCTTCTCATTCAGCTTCTCCAGATTCTGCTTCTTCTGCTTCTCCTGCTTCCGCTTTTGCTTCAGGTTCTGCTTCTGCTTCTTCGGATTCTTATGCTTCTGCTTCTCCTGCTTCTGCTTCTTCTGCTTCTTCTGCTTCCCCTCCTCTTTATGCTTCTCCTTCTGTTTCTGCTCCTCCTGCTTCTGCTTCTTCTGCTTTTCCTGCTTCTCTTTCAGCTTCTCCTTCTGCTTTTCCTTCTCCTTCTGCTTCTGCTCCTTCTCCTTCTTCTGTTTCTTCTTCTTCTGCTTCTCCCACTTCTGCTTCTTCTGCTTCTCCTGCTTCTCCTTCTGCATCTCCTTCTGCTTCTCCTTATGCTTCTTCTTCAGCCTCTGCTTCTCCTTCTCCTTCTTTTGCTTCACCTTTTGCTTCTGCTTCTTCTGCTTTTCCTGCTTCTCCTTCTGCTTCTGCTTCTTCTGCTTCTCCTTCTGCATCTTCTTCTGCTTCTCCTTCTCCTTCTTCTGCTTCTCCTTCTGATTCTCCTTCTGCTTCTTCTTCTGCTTTACCTGCTTCTCTTTCTGCTTCTCCTTCTGCTTCTCCTTATGTTTCTCCTTCTCCTTCTTGTTCTTCTGCTTTTCCTTCTGCTGTTCCTACTGCTTCTGCTACAACTGCTACTGCTTCTACTTCTTCTGTTTCTTCTGCTTCTCCTTCTGCTTTTGATTCTCTTTCTGCTTCTGCTTCTGCTTCTCATTCTGCTTCTCCAGATTCTGATTCTTCTGCTTCTCCTTCTGCTTCAGGTTCTGCTTCTGCTTCTTCGGATTCTTATGCTTCTGCTTCTCTTGCTTCTGCTTCTTCTGCTTCCCCTCCTTCTCTTTCTGCTTCTCCTTCTGTTTCTGCTTCTTGTCCTTCTCCTATTTCTTCTGCTTGTTCTTCTCCTGTTTCTGCATTTCCTGCTTCTCCTTCTGCTGCTCTTTCTTTTTCTCCTGCCGCTTTTCCTTCTACTGCTTCTCTTTCTGCTTCTACTCCTGTTTCTCCTTCTCCTTCTCCTTCTAGTTCTTCTGCTTTTCCTTCTGCTTCTCCTTCTGCTTCTGAATCTTCTGTTTCTTCTGATACTGCCTCTGCTTCTGTTTCTTCTGCTTCTCCTTCTGCTTTTGCTTCTCTTTCTGCTTCTGCTTCTCCTTCTGCTTCTCCAGATTCTGCTTCTTCTGCTTCTCCTGCTTCTCCTTCTGCTTCAGGTTCTGCTTTTGCTTTTTCGGCTTCTTCTGCTTCTGCTTCTTCTGCTGCTGCTTCTTCTGCTTCTCCTGCTTCTCTTTCTACTTTTCCTTCTGTTTCTGCTTCTCCTTCTGCTTCTTCCCCTTCTTCTGTTACTTCTGCTTCGGCTTCTCCAGCTTCTGCTTCTCCTGCTTCTCGTTCTGCTTCTCTTTCTGCTTTTCTTTCTCCTTCTCTTTGTCCTTCTCCTTCTTCTGCTTCTTCTTCTGCTTCTGCTTCTCCTTCTGCTTCTTCTTCTGCTTCAATATCTCCTTCTGCTTCTCATTCTGCTTCTGTGCCTTCTGTTTCTTCTGCTTCTCCTGCTTCTTCTTCTCCTGCTACTCCTACTTCTCGTGCTGCTTCTCCTTCTTCGTCTCTTTCTGGTTCTGCTTATCCTTTTGCTTCTCCTATTCCTACTCCTTCTCTTTCGCCTTCTCCTTCTTGTTCTTCTGCTTGTCCTGGTGCTTCTGCTTCTGCTTATTCTACTATTTCTGTTTCTTCTGCTTCTGCTTCAGATTGTGCTTCTTCTGTTTCTCCTTCTGCTTCAGATTCTGCTTCTGCTTCTTCGGCTTCTCCTGTTTCTTCTGCTTCTGCTTCTCCTGCTTCTTCAGCTTCTCCTGCTTCTCTTTCTGCTTCTCCTTCTGCTTCTGCTTTTCCTTCTGCTTCTGGTTCTGCTCTTCTCCTTCTTCTGTTTCTTTTGCTTCTGTTTCTTCTTCTTCTGTTTCTTCTGATTCTACTTCTGCTTCTCCTTCTTCTACTTCTCTTTCTGTTTCTACTTCTGCTTCTGATTCTCCTGCTTCTCCTTTTGTTCTCCTTCTGTTTCTGCTTCTCTTTCTGCTTCTGCTTCTCCTTCTGCTGCTCCTCCTCCTTCTCCTTCTTCTGCTTCTCCCACTGCTTCTGCTCCTGCTTCTTTTGCTTATTCTATTTCTTCTGCTTCTCCTGCATCTACTGCTTCTCCTTATGCTTCTCCTTATGCTTCTCCTTATGCTTCTCCTTATACTTCTCCTTCTTC
>NW_012296513.1:0-4695 GCF_000151885.1 Dipodomys ordii
TAGACACATCGGGACATAGCGGGGGACACAGCTGGTTACACATCGGGACACAGCGTTGGACACAGCGAGGACTCAGCAGGACCCACCGGGACCCAGTGGGGCTTACAGCGAGGACACAGCTTGTCACAGTGGGGGACTTCGCGAGGACAAAGCGGGGGACACAGCGGGACACAGCTGGGAATACAGCGAGGATACAGCGGGACCCTGCGGGACACAGTGTCGCTACAGCGTTTTCTCATTGTTACTCTGTATGGTATTCAGCTGTGGACACAACGGGATACAGTGGGGGCACAGTCGGATACAGCGTGACACAGTGGGACACAGCGTTGACAAAGCGTGAGACACAGCGAGGGACAGAGCGTGAGACATCGGGGGACACAGTTAGGACACAGCGGGACACATCGGTGAAACATCAGGGACATAGCAGGTGACACAGCGGTAGACAAAGAGGGACACCACGGAACACAGCGGGACACAGCGGGAAACAGCAGTGACCCTGCGGGGACACAGTGGGACACTGCGGGGGACAAAGCGGGACACATGAGGAGGACAGAGCGGGACATAGTGGGGGACAGAGCGTGGGACACATCGAGACACAGCGGGGACAAAGCTGGACACAGCGGGGTACACAGAGGGACACAGCGGGGACGCAGCGGGGAAACAGCGTGACACAGCAGGACACAGCGGGACACAGCGGGGGACACAGCGAGGACACAGCGGCACAAAGCCTGGGACACAGCAAGGACACAGTGGGACACAGCGGGGGACACAGCGGGACATAGCTGGGGACACAGCGGGGGACACAGCGGGACACAGCGGGGGCACAGGGAGGACACAACGGGACACAGCGGGGGACAGAGCGAGGACACATTGGGACACAGCGGGACTCAGCGGGGGACACAGCAGTACACAGCGGGACACACCGGGGACACAGCAGAGACACAGCGGGGGACACAGCGGGACACAGCGGGGGACACAGGGATGACACAGCGGCACCCAGCGGGACCCAGCGTCGATACAGCAGGGACACGCGGAACACAGTGGGGTACACAGCTGGGGACACAGCGAGGACACAGCGGGACACAGCGGGGACACTGCGGGAACATACATAGCAGGACACAGCAGGGTACACAGAGGGACACAGCTGGGGACACAGCGGGGACACAGCGGGACACAGCGGAACACAGCGTGAGACAAAGCGGGAGACAGCAGGGGACACAGCGAGGACACAGGGGGACACAGCGGGGAACACAGCGAGGACACAACGGGACCCAGCAGGACACAGAGTCGATACAGCGGGGACACAGGGTTACACAGCGTGGTACCCAGCTGTGGACACAACGGGACAGAGTGGGGGCACAGCGAGACACAGCGGGACACAGCGAGGACACAGCGGGACACATTGGTGACACAGCGGGAAAAACAGCAGGACACAGCAGCGGACACAGCGGGGGACACAGCACGACACAGCAAGACATAGCATGGACACAGCAGTAGACACATCGGGACATAGCGGGGGACACAGCTGGGGACACAACGGGACACAGCGGTGGACACAGCGAGGACACAGCAGGACCCACCGGGACCCAGTGGGGCACACAGCGAGGACACAGCAGGTCACAGTGGGGGACACAGCGAGGACAAAGCGGGGGACACAGCGGGACACAGCGGGGAATACAGCGAGGACACAGCGGGACCCAGCGGGACACAGTGTCGCTACAGCGGGCACACAGCGTTACACAGCATGGTACTCAGCTGTGGACACAACGGGACACAGTGGGGGCACAGCCGGACACAGCGGGACACAGGGGGACACAGCGTTGACAAAGCGTGAGACACAGCGAGGGACAGAGAGGGAGACAGCAGGGGACACAGCGAGGACACAGCGGGACACAGCGATGAAACAGCAGGGACTCAGCGGGGGACACAGCGGGAGACAAAGAGGGACACCACGGAACACAGCGGGACACAGCGGGAAACAGCAGTGACCCTGCGGGGACACAGTGGGACACAGCGGGGGACAAAGCGGGACACAGAGGAGGACAGAGCGGGACACAGTGGGGGACAGAGTGTGGGACACAGCGAGACACAGCGGGGACAAAGCTGGACACAGCGGGGTACACAGAGGGACACAGCGGGGACGCAGCGGGGAAACAGCGTGACACAGCAGGACACAGCGGGACACAGCGGGGGACACAGCGAGGACACAGCGGCACAAAGCCTGCGACACAGCAAGGACACAGTGGGACACAGCGGGGGACACAGCGGGACATAGCAGGGGACACAGCGGGGGACACAGCGGGACACAGCGGGGGCACAGGGAGGACACAACGGGACACAGCGGGGGACAGAGCGAGGACACATTGGGACACATTGGGACACAGCAGGACTCAGCGGGGGACACAGCAGTACACAGCGGGACACAGCAGGGACACAGCAGAGACACAGCGGGGGACACAGCGGGACACAGCGGGGGACACAGGGATGACACAGCGGTACCCAGCGGGACCCAGCGTCGATACAGCAGGGACACGCGGAACACAGTGGGGTACACAGCTGGGGACACAGCGAGGACACAGCGGGACACAGCGGGGACACTGCGGGAACATAGCAGGACACAGCAGGGTACACAGCGGGACACAGCTGGGGACACAGCGGGGACACAGCGGGACACAGCGGAACACAGCGTGAGACAAAGCGGGAGACAGCAGGGGACACAGCGAGGACACAGGGAGACACAGCGGCGACACAGAGGGGACTCAGCGGGGGACACAACGTGGGACAAAGTGGGACACCACGGGACACAGTGTTACACAGCGGGACACAGCGGGGACACTGCGGGACACAGCAGGAAAAAGTGGGGGACACAGCGGGACACAGCAGGACACAGCGGGGGACACAGCGGGGGACAGCGGAGACAGAGAGTGGCCACAGCGAGACACAGCGGTGACACAGCTGGACACAGCGGGGTACACAGCGGGACACAGCGGGCACACAGGGGGGACACAGCGGGACACAGCGGGACACAGTGGGGACACAGTGGGACACAGCGGGACAAAGTGGAGACATAGCGGGACACAGCAGGCACACAGCGGGGACACAGCAGGCACACAGTGGGGACACAGCGGACACAGCAGGACACAGCGGGGGACACAGCGGGACACAGTGGGGGACCCAGTGAGGACACAGCGGGACACAGCAGGGGACACAGCAAGGACACAGCGGGGGACACAGCGGGGGACAAAGCGGGACACAGCGGGGAACACAGCGAGGACACAGCGGGACACAGTGGGGGACACAGCGAGGACACAGCGGGGACACAGCGGGACACAGCGGGGAACACAGCGAGGACACAACGGCACCCAGCAGGACAAAGCGTCGATACAGCGGGGACACAGGGTTACACAGCGTGGTACCCAGCTGTGAACACAACGGGACAGAGTGGGGACACAGCGAGACACAGCAGGACACAGCGAGGACACAGCGGAACACATTGGTGACACAGTGGGGAAAACAGCAGGACAAAGCAGCGGACACAGCGGGGGACACAGCGTGACACAGCAAGACATAGCATGGACACAGCAGTAGACACATCGGGACATAGCGGGAGACACAGCTGGGGACACAACGGGACACAGCGGTGGACACAGCGAGGAAACAGCAGGACCCACCGGGCCCCAGCGGGGGACACAGCGAGGACACAGCGGGGGACACAGCGGGACACAGCGGGGAACACAGCGAGGACACAGCGGGACCCAGCGGGACACAGCGTCGATACAGCGGGCACACAGCGTTACACAGCGTGGTACTCAGCTGTGGACACAACGGGACACAGTGGGGGCACAGCCGGACACAGCGTGACACAGTGGGACACAGCGGGGAAAAAGCGTGAGACTCAGCGAGGGACAGAGCGGGAGACAGCGGGGAACCCAGCGAGGACACAGCGGGACACAGCGGGACACAGCGTCGATACAGCGGGGACACAGCGTTACACAGCGTAGTACACATCTGTTTACACAACGGGACACAGTGGGGGCACAGCCGGACACAGTGGGACACAGCGGGGACAAAGCGTGAGACACAGCAGGGGACAGAGAGGGAGACAGCAGGGGACACAGCGAGGAAACAGCGGGACACAGCGGTGACACAGCGGGGACTCAGCGGGGGATACAGCGGGACACAGCGGGGGACACAGCGGGACACAGGGAGGAACACAGCAAGGACACAGTGGGACCCAGCGGGACACAGCGTAGATACAGCGGGCACACAGCGTTACACAGCGTGGTACACAGCTGTGGACACAACGAAATACAGTGGGGGCACAGCGGGACACAGCGGGACACAGTGGGACACAGCGGGGACAAAGCGTGAGACACAGCGGGGGACAGAGCGGGAGACAGCGGGGGACACAGCGAGGACGCAGCGGGACACAGCGGGGACTCAGCGGGGGACAGAGCGGGAGACAAAGAGGGACAACACGGAACACAGCGGGACACAGCGGGAAACAGCAGTGACCCTGCGGGGACACAGTGGGACACAGCTGGGGACACAGCGGGACACAGAGGGGGACAGAGCGGGAAATAGAGGGGGACAGAGCGTGGGACACAGCGAGACACAGCAGGGACAAAGTTGGACACAGCGGGGTACACAAAGGGACACAGCGGGGACGCAGCTGGGAAACAGCGTGACTCAGCA
>NW_012296514.1:0-2134 GCF_000151885.1 Dipodomys ordii
CACAGCAGGACACAATGGGACACAGCTGGACACAGCGGAGAACACAGCAGTGGACACATCGGGACACATCGGGGGACACAGCGGGACACACAGGACACAGCGGAGGACACAGCGGGGGACAGCGAGTACACAGCCGGACACAGCAGGACAAAGCGGGAAATAGCGGGGACACAGGGAGGACACAGCGTGACACAGCGGGACACAGAGGGGACACAGCGGGGGACAGCAGGGAGACACAGTGGGGACAAAGCGGGGACACAGCGGAACACAGTGGGGACACAGCGGGGGACAGCAGGAGACACAGCGGGGACACAGCGGTACACAGCGGGACACAGGGGGTACACAGCAGTACACAGCGGGACACAGTGGGAAACACAACCGGACACAGCGGGGGACACAGCGGGACACAGCGGGGGACACAGCGGGACAAAGCGGGACACAGTGGGGACAGAGTGGGACATAGCGGGGACACAGCGGGGGACACAGCAGGACAGAGCGGAGAACACAGCGGTATATAGCAGGGGACACAGCGAGGACAAAGCGGGACACAGAGGGACACAGCAGGGGACACAGCAAGGCCACAGCGGGACACAGCGGGACACAGTGGGGGACACAGCAGGGGACACAGCAGGACACAGGGGGACATAGCGGGACACAGCGGGAAACAGCAGGACACAGCAGGGGACACACCGGGACACAGCGGAGGTCACAGCAAGAACACAGCGGGACACAGGAGGACACAACGGGGACACAGCGGGGACACAGCGGGGGACACTGTGGGACACAGCGGGGGACACAGCGAGGACACAGCGGGGACATAGGGGGACACTGCGGGACACAGTGGAACACAGCGGGGACACAGAGGGGCATAGCAGTTACACAGCGAGGAAACAACAGAGACACAGCGGGACACAGTGGGGACAAAGCGGGGACCCAGCGAGACACAGCGGGACCCAGCGGGGACACAGCGTGACACAGCGGGGGACACAGCAGGGACACATCGGGTCACAGCGGGGACACAGTGGGGGACACAGCAAGGACAAAGCGGGACACAGAGGGATACACAGCGAGGACACAGCGGGACACATGGGGACCCAGCGGGACCCAGCGGGGGACCCAGCGAGGACACAGGAGGACACAAATGGGGACACAGCAAGGACACAGCAGGACACACCGGGGACACAGCGGGGACACAACGGGACACAGCAAGGGACATCGGGGACACAGCAGGACACAGCGGGTCAAAGCGGGACACAGCAGGGACACAGCGAGTCACAGCGGGAACACAGTGGGGGACACAGCGAGGACACAGCGGGACACAGAGGGATACACAGAGAGGACACAGCTTGACACATGGGGACACAGCGGGACACAGCGGGACACAGCGGGACACAGCAGGGACACAGCCGGTCACAGCGGGGACACAGTGTGGGACACAGCGAGGACACAGCGGGACACAGAGGAATACACAGAGAGGACACAGCGGGACACAGCGTGGGATACAGCGGGGGACAGCGGTGACACACCTGCGGACAGCGGGGACACAGCGGGACACAGCGGGACACAGTGGGAGACACAGTGGGACACAGCGGGGGACACAGCGAGGACACAGCGGGACACAGCGGGGACACAGCGGGGGACAGTGGGGACACACGTGCGGACAGCGGGGACACAACGGGACACAGCGGTGGACATCGGGGACACAGCGGGACACAGCGGGGACACAGCAGGGGACACAGCAGGACACAGAGGGGAACAAAGGGGGCACACAGCGGGACACAGTGGGACACAGCGGGGTACAGAGCGGGACACAGCGGGGACACAGCAGGGGCACAGTGGGAAACAGCGGGACACAGCGGGGGACAAACGGGACACACCAGGATACTGCGGGACACAGCGGGGGACACAACAGGGGAGACAGAGCCACACACAGCGGGAGAGAGTGGAACACAGCAGGGACAGAGCCGGGACACAGCGGGGGACTAAGCGAGGACACAGCGTGACACATGGGGACACAGCGGGGGACACAGCGAGGACACAGCGGGACACAAATGGGACACAGAAGACATAGCAGTTACACAGCGAGGACACACCAGGGACACAGAGGGACACAGCGGGGACACAGCGGGGACAC
>NW_012296515.1:0-4694 GCF_000151885.1 Dipodomys ordii
GTCAACAGCTGTGTAACCCACTGTGTCCCGCTGTGTCTCTGCTGTTTCGATGCTGTGTCCCGCTGGATCTGCTGTGTCTCTCTCTGTGTTCCCCACTGTGTCTGCTGTGTCCCCCGCTGTGTCCCTCGCTGTGTCCCCCCCTGTGTCCCGCTGTGTCCCCCGCTGTGTCCTTGCTGTGTTCCTGCTGAGTCCCTCTCTGTCCCGCAGTATCCCCTGCTGAGTCCCGTTGTGTCACCGCTGTGTCCCACTGTGTCCCCGCTCTATCGACGTTCTGTCCCGCTGGGTCCCGCTGTGTCCTCTCTTTGTTCCCCGCTGTGTCCCGCTGTGTCCCCTGCTGTGTCTCTCGCTGTGTCCCGCTGTGTCCCCGGCTGTGTCCGGCTGTGTCCCGCTGTGTCCCCCGCTGTGTCCTTGCTGTGTCCCCGCTGTGTCCCGCTGTGTCCCGCAGTGTCCCCAGCTGTGTCCCGCTTGTCTCCGCTGTGTCCCGCTTTGTCCTCACTGTGTCCCCCGCTGTGTCCCACTTTGTCCCTGCTCTGTACCCCGCTGTGTCCCTCTGTGTCCCCCGCTGTGTCCCGCTGTGTCCCCTGCTGTGTCCCCACTGTGTCACGCTGTGTTTCGCTGTGTCCGGCTGTGTCCTTGCTCTGTCTCCCTCAGTGTCCAGCTGTGTCCTCCCTGTGTCCCCCGCTGTGTCGCGCTGAGTCCCCTGTTGTGTCCCGCTGTGTCCTGCTGTGTCACGCTCTGTCCCCTCTGTGTCCCTCTGTGTCCAGCTCTGTCCCCGTTGTGTGTCCGCTGTGCCCCGCTGTGTACCCTTCTGTGTCCAGCTGTGTCCCCCCTGTGTCACGCTCTGTCCCTTCTTTGTCCCCCGCTGCCTACCTCTGTGTCCCCCGGCTGTGTCCCGCAGTGTCCCCGCTGTGTCCCGCTGTGTCCTACTGTGTCCCGTGGTGTCCCGCTTTTTCCCCTCTATGTCCCCTGCTGAGTCCCCTCTGTGTCCCCTCTGTGTCCAGCTGTGTCCTCGCTGTGTCCTCCGCTGTCTCCCGCTTTGTCCCACGCTGTGTCCTACTGTGTCCCACTGTGTCCCTGCTGTGTCCCCCGCTGTGTCCCGCTGTGTCCCCCGCTGTGTCCTGCTGGGTCCCGCTGTGCCCCGCTGAGTCCTGCTGGATCCCGCTGTGTCCCCTGCTGTGTCCCGCTGGGTCCCGCTGTGTCCCCCGCTGTGTCCCGCAGTGTCCCCGCAGGTTCACCGCTGTTTCACGCTGTGTCCTGCTGTGTTCCCTGGTGTCCCGCTTTGTCCCCCGCTGTGTCCCGCTGTGTCCACTGCTGGGTCCCCGCTTGGTCCCCGCTGGGTCCCGCTGTGTCTCGCTGTTTCCCGCTGTGTCCTCGCTTTGTCCCATGCTGTGTTCCACTGTGTCTTCCCTGTGTCCCTTGCTGTGTCCCGCTGTGTCCCCCGCTGTGCCCCACAGTGTCCCGCTGTGTCCCGCTGTGTCCTCGCTGTGTCCCACTGGGTCCCCGCTGTTTCCCCGCTGGGTGCTGCTGTGTCTCGCTGGGTCCCGCTGGGTCCCCTGCTTTGTCCCGCTGTGTCCCCGCAGTGTCCCCGCTGTGTCCCGCTTTGTCCCACTGTGTCCTGTGGTGTCCCACTTTGTCCCCCGCTATGTCTCCAGCTGAGTCCCCTCTGTGTCCCCGCTGTGTCCCGCTGTGTCCCCCGCTGTGTCCCGCTGTGGCCCCTGCTGTGTCCTGCTGGGTCCCGCTGTATCCTGCTGGGTCCCGCTGTGTCCCCCGCTGTATCCCGCTGTGTCCCCGCAGGTTCACCGCTGTTTCACGCTGTGTCCCGCTGTGTTCCGTGGTGTCCCACTTTGTCTCCCGATGTGGCCCCCCCTGAGCCAATTTTGTGTCCCCGCTGTGTCCCGCTGTGTCTTCGCTGTGTCCGCCTCTGTCTCCCGCTCTGTCCACCGCTGTGTCTCACGCTTTGTCCCCGCTGGGTCCCGATGTGTCCCGCTCTGTTCCCCACTGTGTCCCCCGCTGAGTCCTCTATGTGTCGCCGCTGTGTCCCGTTGTGTCCTCGCTGTGTCCCCTGCTGTCTCCCGCTTTGTCCCACGCTGTGTCCCGCTGTGTCCCGCTGTGTCCTCGCTGTGTCCCCCGCTGTGTCCTGCTGTGTTCCCGCTGTGTCCCAAGCTGTGTCCCGCTGTGTGCCCCGCTGTGTCCTGCTGGGTCCCGCTGGGTCCCCGCTGTGTCCTCGCTGTGTTCCCCGCTGTGTCCCGCTGTGTCCCCTGCTGTGTCCTGCTTTGTCTACTGCTGTGTCCCCACTGTGTCCCTCTGTGTCTCGCTGTGTCCCGCTGTGTCCTCGCTGTTTCCCACGCTGTGTTCTGCTGTGTCCTCGCTGTGTCCCCCGCTGTGTCCCGTTGTGTACCCAGCTGTGTACCCCGCTGTGTCCCGCTGTGTCCCCGCTGTATCGACGCTGTGTCCCGCTTGGTCCCGCTGTGTCCTTGCTGTGTTCCCCGCAGTGTCCCGCTGTTCACTCCTCTGTGTCCCCCGCTGTGTCCCGCTGTGTCCCGCTGTGTCCCGCTGTGTACTGCTGTGTCCCCCGCTGAGTCCCGCTGTGTCCCCGCTGTGTCCCAATGTGTCCTCGTTGTGTCCCGCGCTGGGTCCCGCTGTGTCCCCCCTGTGTCCCCCGCTGTGTCCCGCTGTGTCCAGCTGTGTCCCCCGCTGTGTCCCCCGCTGTGTCCCCTGCAGTGTCAGCGCTGTGTCCCGCTGTGTCCTCGCTGTGTCCCGCTGTGTCTCGCTGTGCCCCTACTGTGTCCCGTTGTGTTCACAGCTGTGTACCACGCTGTGTAACGCTGTGTCCCCGCTGTATCGACGCTGTGTACCGCTGGGTCCCGCTGTGTCCTCGCTGTGTTCCCCGCTGTGTCCCGCTGTGTCCCCCACTGTGTCCCCTGCTGTGTCCCTATGTGTCCCACGCTTTGTCCCCCTGTGTCCCCGCAGTTTCCCCGCTGTGTCCCGCTGTTTCCCACTGTGTTCTGTGGCGTCCCGCTTTGTCCCCCGCTGTGTCCCCCGGTGAGTCGCCGCTGTGTCCCCGCTTTGTCCTGCTGAGTCCTCCATGTGTCCCCCGCTGTGTCCCGCTGTGTCCCCCGCTGTGTCCTGCTGTGTCCACTGCTGAGACCCGGCTGTGTCCCGCTGTGTCCCGCTGTGTCCCGCTGTGTCCTCACTGTGTCCCACTCTGTGTTCCGCTGTGTCCTCGCTTTGTCCCCCGCTGTGTCCCGCTGTGTCCCCCGCTGTGCCCTGCAGTGTCCCGCTCTGTCCCGCTGTGTCCTCGCTGTGTCCCGCTTTGTCCCGCTGTGTCCCCCACTGTTTCCCCTGCTGTGTCCGGCTGTGTCCCCCACTGTGTCCCGCTCTGTCCCCCTCTGTTTCCTGCTGTGTCCCGCTGTGTCCCACTGTGTCCCCGCAGTGTCACTGCTGTTTCCTGCTGTGTCCCGCTGTGTTCCGTGGTGTCCCTCTTTGTCTCCCGCTGTGTCCCCCGCTGTGTCCCGCTGTGTCCGACTGTGTCCCGCTCTGTCCCCGCTGTGTCCCGCTGTGTCCCGCTGTGTCCCCGCTGTGTGCCCGCTGTGTCCCGCTGTGTCCCCCGCTTTGTCCTGCTGTGTCCCCGCAGTGTCCCGCTGTGTCCCACTGTGTCACACTGTGTCCCGAGGTGTCCCTCTTTGTCCCCCGCTGTGTCCACCGCTAAGTCCCCTCTTTGTGGCCGCTGTGTCCTGCTGTGTCCTCACTGTGTCCCCAGCTGTCTCCCGCTTTGTCCCCCGCTGTGTCCCCGCTGTGTCACGCAATGTCCTTGCTGTTTCCCCCCCTGTGTCCCGCTGTGTCCCCGCTATGTCCCCAGCTGTGTCCCGCTGTGTCCCGCTATGTTCCCGCAGTGTCCCGATGTGTCCCGCTGTGTCCTCGCTGTGTCCCCCGCTGTGTCCCGTTGTGTCCCCAGCTGTGTACCTCGCTGTGTCTCGCTGTGTCCCCGCTTTATCGACGCTGGGTCCCACTGGGTCCCGCTGTGTCCTCCCTGTGTCCCCAGCTATGTCCCGCCGTGTCCGCCAGTGTGTCCCGCTGTGTCTACTGCTTTGTCGCCGCTGTGCCCCGCTGTGTCCCGCTGTGTCCTCGCTGTGTCCCACGCTGTGTTCTGCTGTGGCCTCGCTTTTTTCCTCGCTGTGTCCCGCTGTGTACCCCTCTGTGTCCCCCGCTGTCTCCCGCTGTGTCCCCTGCTGTGTTCCTGCTGTGTCCCCGCTGTGTCCCGCTGTGTCCCGCTGTGTACTGCTGCGTCCCCCGCTGAGTGACGCTGTGTCCCCGCTGTGTCCCAATGTGTCCTCGCTCTGTCCCCCGCTGTGTACCGCTGTGTCCTTCCTGTGTCCCCCGCTGTGTCCCGCTGTGTCCCGCTGTGTCCCCCGCTGTGTCTTTGCTGTGTCCCCGCTGTGTCCCACTTTGTCCCGCTGTATACTGCTGTGTCCCCCGCTGAATCACGCTGTGTCCCAATGTGTCCCAATGTGTCCTCGCTCTGTCACCCGCTGTGTCCCGCTGTGTCCTCCCTGTGTCCCCCGCGGTGTCCCGCTGTGTCCCGCTGTGTCCCCCGCTGTGTCCCCCACTATGTCCCGCTGTGTCCCCCGCTGTGTCCCACTGTGTCCTTGCTGTGTCCCATGCTGTGTGCCGCTGTGTCCTTGCTGTGTCCCCCG
>NW_012296516.1:0-2189 GCF_000151885.1 Dipodomys ordii
TCAATTTAAATACTTATACTTCAGCAGAAAAGCAACATGTTTAACAACTGTTACTAAATAAAGTAATAAATCAGAATATATTACTATACTAATCATTGAATGGATTTTTAGTGGCAGTCAAATATGTAAGAAATGAGGTAATATGCCATTCGTTTGCACTTAATAAATGAGAAAGAATTTTCTAGGTCTTTTAAAATATATCATAAGTTTAATGAAGAAACTATTCTGGCATGTCATATTATAATAAGATAAAGATGATATTAAAGCAAAGAACAGATTGTACTAAGTTTTGGGATGTTAATGTATGTACTTATTTTGGTTTTGAAAAATTGTGAGGATTTCAAATTGGGGTATTGTTCTTGCTAGGCTGTCATTATGTCAGTGGTTAATTTTAGGATAAAGGTTCCCTTTCTACAAGAACATGCACCTGATCTGTCCTTTTAAGTTTCCCATCATCAATGGCATCAGAGTTGCACACCAACTTGTCTAGCTTCCTGGATCCTGCAGTCCTTCCAACTTAGTCTCTAGATAGTGCACGATGGTGGAAATGATCCAATGCACCCAGCTATAGATTGAGAAGGAACTCCCCTAAAATTTGGCCTGGTTTCTGTTCTCAAGCCTCCTAAGTAGTTAAAAGTACAGATTAGAGCCCCTGGTGCCAAACAGTAACAGTATTTTTAAAGCAATTAGATATTTATATGACAGGTTTGTGATTACCTCAGGAAAATAATAAAAGAGCAATGAAGCACAGAGGACAAACAGAATTTTAGCTAGCTACTCAGATGGTGAATCAGCTTAGCTAGCTACTCTGGAGGCCGAGATCTGAAAACCACTTTTCCAAGCCAGTACAATCATGAAAAAACATGTGATTATCTCCAAAAAACCAGAAGTGCAGCAGTGGCTCAAGTGGTAGACCACTACCTTGGGCACAGATGCTTAGAGCAGGAATGATGAATGCATGCATGAGCACATGAGGATGCACGTGTGTGTACAGGCACGTGTGTGCACACACACACACAAATGAGTATTTCAAGCATTTCAATGCAGAGTTCTTTTTTTTTACCTTGCTGTACTTTATTTCCCTGTATTAGTTCACAAATTAACAAAATCAGCTAAGTACCTATTTACATACAACTCATCATGTTTCTCTAAAGTCTACTCTCTTTTTGGCAGCCTGCTCTTATTTGACCCAAAAGTAAATTATTCAAGAGATCAATTCATCTCCCTCATCTCTGTAATGTTAGATGATTGTTTAAGTTCTTCCTAGCAATATAATTTTGTGAAACCCTACATCAAGCAGCATATTTCTTTCATGAAATGGGAAGCCTCTGGAAAAAATGAACTATAGGTTTTACTCCTCCTGGCAAGCATCTGGAAATTTATTATCTTCATGTAATCCATGATATGTCTGTGTATGCCAAAAACGGCTGTGAAAATAAAAAGACCCTTCTAAACACATAGAATTCGTATACCATTAACAGGTATTATTATTCTGAAAATACCATACAGAAGAGTTTCAATTACATGGGCAAGATAATGAGTACATTTCTTATCAAGCATTGTTGCCTCCTCTTTTGTTTCCACTTCTTATCACTTTCCATCTCATCCCTCCTACCCCTCCCCCCCATTATGCCCCGCCTTGCGAAAATTTTAAAGTTCATTTTTCGGCAAAACATCTTGTACATCTCATTGTTACAATGGGTCCAACTCTATCCTTTTTTAAAAGATTTGTTTTTTCCCTTCCCCTCCACAAACTATACCAACATAAAATACAGTGAAAACAGGAGCTATATTGTGGGGAAGGGACATACAAAGCAACAAAAATTCATCTTATAAATATGTTAGAAACAATCGCATGAAAGAAAAAAATATTTGAATGCTTATCTTGGGGTACATTTCACCTAACATCAACGAATCTTACATTTTCTGCTTGTCTCAGACATACCCTATTTATTACCAATAAGGGAAACCATGGGGCCTATGTGTACTTGGGCCTAGCTTACTTCACTTAATATAATTTTTTCCAAGACTTTCATTTTCCTAACAATGGGGCAATGTCATTCTTTCTGATGGAGGCAAAAAATTCCATTGTGTATATATACCACAATTTATTGATCCATTCATCTAATGAGGGGCATGTGGGTTGGTTCCAAGCTTAGCTATGGTAAATAATGTTGCCATAAAACATA
>NW_012296517.1:0-2504 GCF_000151885.1 Dipodomys ordii
TGCCATATGAATTTTTGGATTGCCTTTCTATGTCCTTGAAGAATGAGGTTGGAATATTGATAGGTATCACATTCAATTTGTAGATAGCATTGAGAAATATTGCCATTATCACGATTTGATCTTTTCCAATCTAGGAACATGGGAGTTTTTCCACTTTCTAAGTTTGTTTTGATTTCCTTTTTCAGGTATTTAAAGTTTTCATCATAGAGGTCCTTCACTCCTTTGATTAAGTTAATTCGTAGGTATTTTATTTTTTGTGGGGCTATTACAAATGGAGCTCCTTTACTAATTTCAGCCACAATTTTCTCATTGTTGGCATACAGAAAAGCCATTGATTTTTGAGGGTTAATTTCATACCCTTCTAGTTTGCCCAAGTTTTGAGTAACCTTGAGTAACTTGGGAGCGGGGTCTTTAAATACAAGATCATGTCATCTGCAAAGAGGGAAAGTTATACTTCTTCTTTCCCTATTGGGTTCCTCTTTATGTTTGCACTGAAGAGCAGTAGAGAGAGTGGGCCTCCTTGTCTCTTTCCAGAGTTTAGAGGGAATAGCTTTAGATTTTCACCATTGAGTATAATGCTTTCTGTAGTTTTGTCATACACAACCTTTATTGTATTGAGGAATGTTCCATAGATTCCTAATTTTTCCAGGACCTTCACCATAAAGGGGTGGTGGATCTTGTCAAAGGCTTTTTCTGCAACTATTGAGATAACCATGTGGTTCTTATCCTTGCTCTGGTTGATGTGATGAATTATGTTAATTGATTTGTGCATATTGAATCAGCTTTGCATCCCTGAAATGAATCCTGTTTGCTCATGGTGTATGATTTTTTGGATGAATTGTTGAAGTTGATTAGCCCAAATTTTGGTGAGAGGCTTTGCATCAATGTTCATCAAAGAAATGGGTCTATAGTGCTCTTTCTTTGATGAGGGTTTGGGGATGAGGGTTATGATGGCTTCATAGAAAGTGTTCGGTAGTGAACTTTCTCTTTCAATTTCATTGAAGAGTTGGAGGAGTATTGGTGTGAGCTCTGCTTTGAAGACCTTTTAGAATTCTGCTGTATAACCATCTATTCCTGGGTTTTTCTTAGATGGGAGTTCTCTTATTGCTCTTTCTATTTCAATGCTTGATATGGTCCTGTTAAGATGGTTTAACTCATCTTAGTTTCTGCATGTCAATATTTGCCAGGAAAATGTCCATTTCTGCCAAGTTCTCAAACATATTAGCATAAAGTTTTGAGCAGTATTCCTTTATAATGTTCTGAATCTTGGTTGTTTTTGTAGTGATGTTTCCATTCTCATCTCTGAGTTTATTAATTTGGGTGTGTTCTCTTCTTTTTCTTTTTTAAGGGTCTGTCAATTTTGTTAATGTTTTTGAAGAACCTTCTCATTTTGTTGATTCTTCATATGGTTTTTTTTGATTCTAATTCATTTAATTCTGATTGAATTTTAATTCTTTCTTTCCATCAACTGGATTGGGGTTTATCTTGATTCTTTTTTTCAAGGAGTGTCAGATCTCATTAAATTGTTGCTTCCAGGTCTCGCTAATTTGTTAATATACGAACTCAGAGCTATAAACTTGCCTCTGAATCGTGCCTTTTCTGTGTCCCAGAGGAGCAGAAAATCTCTGTGCTAGTTTTTGTTGAATAATATGAACATTTGAACTTCGATTCTAAACTCTTCCAGGACCCACTGGTGTTTGAACAGTGTGTTTTTCAGTCTCCATCTTTTACTGGACTTTCTTTGGTGGCTTTTTGTGTTGAGTTCCAATTTTATTCCCTTTTGGTCTGATAGAATGCAAGATATGAATTCAATGTTTCTGAATTTTGACAAGTTTGATTTGGAAAATGTTCCATGTGCTGCTGAGTAAAAATTGTACTCTGATGCTCCTGGATGAATATTTGCTAGATGTCTGCTAAATCAGTTTATGTATGCACTTGTTTAGATCTGTGGTTTCTCTGTTGAGTTTTTGCCGAGTTGATCTATTTAGTGGGGATAGTGGTTTGCTAAAGTCCCCAACAATTAATGTCGTTGGATCTATGTGAGATTTAAAGTAGTATTTCTTGGATAAATTTGGGTGCACTATTGTTTGGCAAATATTTAGAATTTTAATATCCTCCTGAAAGAGATATCCCTTAATTAGTATGTAGTAACCTTCTTTATCTCTTCTCAATAATGTTAATTTGAAGTCTATTTTATCTGATATTAGGATTGCAACTCCTGCCTGTTTTTGGGGGCCATTTGCTTGGTAGATTTTGTTCCAGCCTTTCACTTTCAAAATGTGTTTGATTTTTATAGGCAATTTGTGATTCCTGAAGGTAGAAGATGGAGGAATCTTGCATTTTAAACCAACTAGACAGTCTATGTCACTTAATTGGAGAGTTACATCCCCTAATATTGAGAGAGAGGATTAAGAGGTATTTGGGTGCTTCTGCCATTTTATCCACCTTCTTGGGTGCTGCGCCTACTGGATTCTTTCTATGGTTCTGGATTCTGTTTGTATGTG
>NW_012296518.1:0-4693 GCF_000151885.1 Dipodomys ordii
TAGTTCTCAGGGACACAGCGGGACACAGCAGGACAGAGTGGGGGACACAGCGGGACACAGAGGGGGACAGAGCGTGAGACACAGCGAGACACAACAGAGACAAAGCTATACACAGCGGGGTACATAGAGGGACACAGCGGGGAAACAACGGGGGACACAGCGGGACACAGCGGGGAACACATCGAGGACACAGCGGGACACAGCGGGACACAGCGTCGATACAGCGAGGACACAGTGGGACACAGCGGGGTACACAGCTGGGGACACAACGGGACACAGCGGGGGACACATTGAGGACACAGCAGGACACAGCGGGGGACACAGGGGGGACACAGCGGGACACAGCGGGGGACACAGCGAGTACAAATTTGGACACAGCGGGGACACAGCGGGACTCAGCGGGGGACACAGCAGTACACATCGGGACACAGCGGGACACAGCGGGGGACACAGAGGGGTACACAGCGGGACACAGCGGAACACAGCGATACACAGCAGGGACACAGCAGGGGACACAGCGGGACACAGAGGGGGACACAGCGGGACACAGCAGGGGACACAGCTGGGGACACAGCACAGCGGG
The DNA here is from genome assembly GCF_000151885.1 of Dipodomys ordii. NCBI lineage: Eukaryota > Metazoa > Chordata > Mammalia > Rodentia > Heteromyidae > Dipodomys > Dipodomys ordii. The sequence continues at coordinate 584 of NW_012296518.1, forward strand.
ACACAGTGGGGGACACAGGGGGGACAAAGCGGGACACAGCGGGGGACACAGCGGGACACAGCGGGACACAGCGGGGACACAGCAGGGACACAGCAGTGGACACAGAGGGACAGAGCAGGGGACACAGCAGGAGACACAGAGGGACACAGCGGGACACAGCGATGGACACAGGGGGGACACAGCGGGACACAGGGGGGACACAGTGAAGACACATTGGGACACAACGGGGACACAGCGGGACTCAGCGGGGGACATAGCAGTACACAGCGGGACACAGCGGGTCACAGCAGGGACAGAGCGGGTGACACAGAGGGGTACACAGCGGGACACAGCAGTGGACAAAGCAAGACACAGTGGAGGACACAGCGAGGACACTGCGGGACACTGCGGGAGACACAGCAAGGACACAGCGGGACACAGTGGAACACAGCGGGACATAGCAGTGACACAGCAGGGGACACAGCGGGACACAGCCGGGGACACAGCGGGACACAGTGGGGGAGACAGGGAGGACACAGCGGGACAAAGCGGGGGACACAGCGGGACACAGCGAGGGACACAGCGTCGATAGAGCAGGGACACAGCGGGGTACACAGCTGGGGACACAACGGGACACAGTGGGGGACATAGCGGGACACAACGGGACGCAGCGGGACACAGCGGGGCACAGCGGGGACAAAGCGGGAGACACAGCAGGGAACAGAGCAGGACACAGCTGGGGACACAGCGAGGACACAGCGGGACACAGCGGGGACACAGCGGGGACTCAGCGGGGGACACAGCGGGGGACAAACGGGACACCACGGAACACAGCGGGATACAGTGGGACACAACGGGGACAAAGCGGGACTCAGCGGGGAACACAGCAGGGGACAAAGCGGGACACCACGGGACACAGTGTGACACATCGCGCCACAGCTGCGATACTGCGGGGACACAGCGGGACAAAGTGGGGGACACAGCGGGACACAGCGGGGGACACAGCAGGGGATAGCGGGGGACAGAGAGTGGACAGAATGGAACACAGCGGTGTCACAGCTGGACACAGCGGGGTACAAAGCGGGACACAGCGGGCACACAGCGCGGACACAGCAGGGACACAGCAGGGGACACAGTGGGACACAGCAGGGACACAGCAGGGGACACAGAGGGACACAGCGGGACACAGCAGGACACAGCGGGGCACAGCAGGGACACAGCGAGGGACACAGCAGGGGACACAGCGGGACACACCGGGGGACATAGCAGGACACAGCAGGGGACACAGGGAGGACACAGCAGGACACAGTGGGGGACACAGCGGAACACAGCGAGGGACACAGCGGGGGACACAGTGGGACACAGCGGGGTACACTGAGAGGACACAGCGGGACCCAGCGGGACACAGCGTCGATACAGCGGGGACACAGCGGGACACAGCGGGGTACACAGCTGGGGACACAAGGGGACACAGTGGGGGACATAGCGGGACACACTGGGACACAGCGGGACACAGCGGGGCACAGCGGGGACAAAGCGGGAGACACAGCGGGGAACAGAGCAGGACACAGCGGGGGACACAGCGAGGACACAGCAGGACACAGCGAGGACACAGCGGGACACAGCCGGGGACACAGCGGGACACAACGGGGAACACAGCGGGGGACACAGCGGAACACAGCGGCACACAGCAGGGGACACAGTGGTGACACAGTGGTACACAGCGTGGGACACAGCGAGGACACAGCAAAACACAGCGTGGGACAACGCGGGAGACAGCGGGGGACACAGCGAGGACACAGCGGGTCACAGCGGGGACACAGCGGGACACAGCGGGGGACACAACGACGACACAGCAGGACACAGCGGGGGACACAGCGGGGGACACAGCGGAACTCAGCGGGGAACACTGGGGTGACACAGCGGGTCACAGCGGGGACAAAGCGGGAGACACAGCGTGGAACAGAGCAGGACACAGCGGGGGACACAGCGAGGACACAGCGGGACACAGCGGGGACACAGCGGGGACTCAGCGGGGACACAGTGGGGGACAAACGGGACATCACGGAACACAGTGGGACACAGCAGACACAGCGGGGACAATGCGGGCATACAGCGGGCAACAGCGGGGGCACAGTAGGACACAGCAGGGGACAGAGCGGGGGACACATCAGGACACAACGGGGACAAAGTGGGACTCAGCGGGGGACACAGCAGGGGACAAAGCGGAACACTACGGGACACAGTGTGACACAGCGGGACACAGCGGGGACACTGCGGGGACACAGCGGGACACAGCGGGACACAGCGGGACACAGCGGGGGTCACAGCGGGGGACAGTGGAGACAGAAAGGGGACACAGCGGGACACAGCGGTGACACAGGTGGACACAACGGATTACACAGCGGGACACAGCGGGCACACAGCGGGGACAGAGTGGGACACAGCAGGGACAGAGCGGGACACAGCGGGACACAGTTGGGGACAAGCGGAAAACACCGGGGGACCCAGCGAGGACACAGCGGGACACAGAGGGGTACACAGCGAGGACACAGCGGGGGACACAGCAGGGGACACAGCGGGGAACACAGCGAGGACACAGCTGGACCCCGCGGGACACAGCGTCGATACAGCGGGGACACACAGGGGACACAGGGAGGACACAGCGGGACACAGCAGGGACACAGCGGGACACAGCAGGGGACACAGTGAGGACACAGCGGGACACAGCGGGGGAAACAGCGGGACACAGCGGGGACACAGCAGTGGACACAGCGGGACACAGCGGGGGACACAGCCGGATACAGCGGGGGAAACAGTGGGGGACACAGCGGGACACAGTGTGACACAGCGGGGGACACATGGGGGACAAAGCGGGACACAGCGGGGACACAGTTGTACACAGCGGGGTACACAGAGGGACACAGCAGGGACACAGTGGGGAAACAGCATGACACAGCAGGACACAGTGGGAAACAGCGGGGGACATAGCGAGATATAGCGGGGGACACACCGGGGGACACAGAGGGACACAGCGGGACACAGCGGGGGACACAGGGAGGACACAGCGGGACACAGCGGGGGACATAGCAAGGGCACATTGGGACACAGCAGGGACACAGCAGGACTCAGCGGGGGACACAGCAGTACACAGCGGGACACAGCAGGACACAGCGGGGACACAGCAGGGACACAGCAGGGGACACAGCGGGACACAGCGAGGGACACAGGGAGGACACAGCGGGACCCAGCGGGACCCAGCGTCGATACAGCAGGGACACAGGGGGACACAGCGAGGTACACAACTGGGGACACAACGGGACACAGCGGGGAACACATGGAGGACATAGCGGGACCCAGCGGGACCCAGCGTCGTTACAGCGGGGACACAGCGAGACACAGCAGGGTGCATAGCTGGGGACACAACGGTACACTGCGGGGGACACAGAGAGTACCCAGCGGGACACAGCGGTACACAGCGGGGACACTGCGGGAACATAGTGGGACACAGCAGGGTACACAGTGGGACACAGTGGGACACAGCTAGGGACACAGCGGGGACAAAGCGGCAGACAGCGGGGGACACAGCGAGGACACAGCGGGACACAGCGGCGACACAGAGGGGACTCAGCGGGACAAAGCGGGGGACACAGCGGGACACAGCGGGACACAGCGGGGGACACAGCGGGGGACAGCGGAGACAGAGAGTGGCCAAAGCAAGACACAGCGGTGACACAGCTGGACACAACGGAGTACACAGCAGGACACAGCCGGGCACACAGCGGGGACACAGCGCGACACAGCGGGACACAGCAGGGACCGAGGGAGACATAGCTGGACACAGCCGAACACAGCAGGGGGCACAGCGGGACACAGCGGGGCACCCAGCGAGGACACAGCGGGACACAGCGCGTGACACAGCTGGGGACACAGCGGGACACAGCGGGGAACACAGCAAGGACACAGCGGGACACAGCAGGACACAGCGTCCATACAGCGGGGACACAGTGTTACACAGCGTGGTACCCAGCTGTGGACACAACGGGACAGAGTGGGGGCACAGCGAGACACAGCGGGACACAGCGAGGACACAGCGGGACACATTGGTGACACAGCGGGGGACACAGCAGG
>NW_012296519.1:0-4690 GCF_000151885.1 Dipodomys ordii
TCATTTCTCCTTCTGCTTTTGCTTCTCTTTCTGCTTCTGCTTCTCCTTCTGCTTCTCCAGATTCTGCTTCTTCTGCTTCTCCTGCTTCTCCTTCTGCTTCAGGTTCTGCTTCTGCTTCTTCCGCTTCTTCTGCTTCTGCTTCTCCTGCTGCTGCTTCTTCTGCTTCTCCTGCTTCTCTTTCTGCTTTTCCTTCTGTTTCTGCTTCTCCTTCTGCTTCTGCTTCTTCTCCTTCTTCTGTTTCTTCTGCTTCTGCTTCTCCTGCTTCTGCTTCTCCTGCTTCTCGTTCTGCTTCTCTTTCTGCTTCTCCTTCTCCTTCTGCTTCTGCTTCTCCTTCTGCTTCAATTTCTCCTTCTGCTTCTCATTCTGCTTCTGCGTCTTCTGTTTCTTCTGCTTCTCTTGCTTCTGCTTCTCCTACTTCTCGTGCTGCTTCTCCTTCTGCGTCTCTTTCTGCTTCTGCTTATCCTGTTGCTTCTCCTCCTCCTAATCCTTCTCTTTCGCCTTCTCCTTCTTGTTCTTCTGCTTGTCCTGGTGCTTCTGCTTCTGCTTATTCTACTATTTCTGTTTCTTCTGCTTCTGCTTCAGATTGTGCTTCTTCTGTTTCTCCTTCTGCTTCAGATTCTGCTTCTGCTTCTTCGGCTTCTCCTGTTTCTTCTGCTTCTGCTTCTCCTGCTTCTTCTGCTTCTCCTGCTTCTCTTTCTGCTTCTCCTTCTGCTTCTGCTTCTCCTTCTGCTTCTGCTTCTGCTCTTCTCCTTCTTCGGTTTCTTTTGCTTCTGTTTCTTCTGCTTCTTCTTTTTCTGTTTCGTCTGATTCTATTTCTGCTTCTCCTTCTTCTCCTTCTCTTTCTGCTTCTTCTGATTCTCCTGCTTCTCCTTCTTGTTCTCCTTCTGTTTATGCTTCTCTTTCTGCTTCTGCTTCTCCTTCTGCTGCTCCTTCTCCTTCTCATTTTTCTGCTTCTCTCACTGCTTCTGCTTCTGCTTCTTTTGCTTATTCTTTTTCTTCTGCTTCAGCTTCTCCTGCTTCTGCTTCTTCTGCTTCTACTGCTTCTCCTTATACTTGTCCTTATGCTTCTCCTTATGTTTCTCCTTATGCTGCTGCTTCTTCTTCTTCTTCTTCTTCTTCTTCTTCTTCTTCTTCTTCTTCTTCTTCTTCTTCTTCTTCTTCTTCTTCTTCTTTTCTCTTTCTTCTGTTTCTGCTTTCCTGCTTGTTCTGCTTCTACTGCTTCTCTTTCTGCTTCTTGTCCTTCTCCTGTTTCTTCTCCTTCTGCTTCTCCTGCTTCTGCTTCTTCTGCTTTTCCTGCTTCTCTTTCTGCTTCTCCTTCTGCTTCTCCTTCTGCTTCTGCTCCTTCTCCTTCTTCTGTTTCTTCTTCTTCTGCTTCTCCCGCTTGTGCTTCTTCTGTTCTCCTGCTTCTCGTTCTGCTTCTCTTCGTCGGCTTCTCTTTCTATTTCTGTTTCTGCTTCTTCTGATTCTGATTCTTCTCCTTCTTCTTCTCCTTCTATTTCTCCTTCTCGTTCTTCTGCTATTCCTTCTGCTTCTCTTTCTGCTTCTGCATCTTCAGCTTCTTCTGCTACTGATTCTGCTTCTTCTTTTTCTTCTGCTTCTCCATCTGCTTCTCCTTCTTCTGCTTCTACTACTGCTTCTCCTTCTCCTTCTGCATCTTCTTCTGTTTCAATTTCTCCTTCTTCTGCTTTTCATTCTGCTTCTGCTTCTCCTGCTTCTTCTTCTTCTGCTTCTCCTGCTTCTCCTTCTCATTCTCCTTCTCTTTATGCTTCTGCTTATCCTTCTGTTTCTCCTACTCCTTATCCTTCTCTGTCTCCTTCTCCTTCTTCTTCTTCTGCTTCTCCTGCTGCTTCTTCTTCTGCTTCTTCTGCTTTTTCTGTTTCTTCTTCTTCTGCTTCAGCTTCTGCTTCTTCTGCTTCTCCTTTTGCTTCTGCTTCTCCGTCTGATTCTGCTTCTGCTCTTCTCCTTCTTCTGTTTCTTCTTCTGCTTCTGCTTCTCCTGCTTCTTCTTCTGCTGCTTCTCCTACTTCTCCTTCTGCTTCTCCGTCTCATTCTCCTTCTCCTTCAATTTCTCCTTCTTGTGCTTCTCATTCTGCTTCTGCTTCTCCTGCTTCTGCTTCTTCTGTTTCTCCTGCTTCTCCTTCTGCTTCTCTATCTGCTTCTGATTCTCCTTCTGCTCCTCCTACTCCTAATCCTTCTCTTCTCTTTCTCCTTCTTCTTCTTCTGCTTCTCTTTCTGCTTCTGCTTCTTCTGCTTGTTCTGTTTCTTCTGCTTCTGCTTTTCCAGCTTCTGCTGCTTCTGCTTCTCCTTCTGCTTCAGGTTCTCCTTTTGCTTTTTGGGCTTCTTCTGTTTCTTCTGCTTCTGCTTCTCCTGCTACTGCTTCTTCTGCTTCTCTTCTTTCTGCTTCTCCTTCTGCTTCTGCTTCTCCTTCTGCTTCTGCTTCTGCTCTTCTCCTTCTGTTTCTTTTGCTTCTGTTTCTTCTGCTTCTTCTTCTTCTGTTTCTTCGGATTCTACTTCTGCTTCTCCTTCTTCTCCTTCTCTTTCTGCTTCTTCTGATTCTCCTGCTTCTCCTTCTTGTTCTCCTTCTGTTTCTGCTTCTCTTTCTGCTTCTGCTTCTCCTTCTGCTTCTCCTTCTCCTTCTTCTGCTTCTCTCACTGCTTCTGCTTCTGCTTCTTTTGCTTATTCTTTTTCTTCTGCTTCAGCTTCTCCTGCTTCTGCTTCTTCTGCTTCTACTGCTTCTCCTTATACTTCTCCTTATGCTTCTCCTTATGCTGCTGCTGCTTCTTCTTCTTCTTCGTCTTCTTCTTCTTCTCTTTCTTCTGCTTCTGCTTTTCCTGCTTCTTCTGCTTCTACTGCTTCTCTTTCTGCTTCTTGTCCTTCTCCTGTTTCTTCTCCTTCAGCTTCTCCTGCTTCTGCTTCTTCTGCTTTTCCTGCTTCTCTTTCTGCTTCTCCTTCTGCTTCTCCTTCTGCTTCTGCTCCTTCTCCTTCTTCTGTTTCTTCTTCTTCTGCTTCTCCCGCTTGTGCTTCTTCTGCTTCTCCTGCTTCTCGTTCTGCTTCTCTTCGTCGGCTTCTCTTTCTATTTCTGCTTCTGCTTCTTCTGATTCTGATTCTCCTCCTTCTTCTTCTCCTTCTGCTTCTGCGTCTTCTGCATTTCCTGCTTCTCCTTCTGCATCTCCTTCTGCTTGTGCTTTTCCTTCTGCTTCTTCTTCTGCTCCGGCTTCTCCTTCTCCTTCTTCTGCTTCTCCGTCTGCTTCTGTTTGTTCTGCTTTTCCTGCTTCTCCTTCTGCTTTTCCTTCTATTTCTCCTTCTCGTTCTTCTGCTATTCCTTCTGCTTCTCTTTCTGGTTCTGCATCTTCAGCTTCTTCTGCTACTGATTCTGCTTCTTCTGTTTCTTCTGCTTCTCCTTCTGCTACTCCTTCTGCTTTTGATTGTCTTTCTTCTTCTGCTTCTCCTTCTGGTTCTCCTTCTTCTTCTCCAGATTCTGCTTCTTCTGCTTCTCCTGCTTCTCCTTCTGCTTTAGGTTCTGCTTTTGCTTCTTCGGCTTCTTCTGCTTCTTTTTCTGCTTCTCCTTCTGTTTCTGCTTCTCTTTCTGCTTCTGCTTCTTCTCCTTCTTCTATTTCTTCTGATTCTGCTTCTCCTGCTTCTGCTTCTCCTGCTTCTCCTTCTGTTTCTCTTTATGCTTCTCCTTCTGCTTCTCCTTCTTCTGCTTCTACTACTGCTCCTGCTTCTCCTTCTGCATCTTCTTCTGTTTCAATTTCTCCTTCTTCTACTTTTCATTCTTCTTCTGCTTCTCCTGTTTCTGCTTCTTCTACTTCTCCTGCTTCTTCTACTTCTCCTGCTTCTCTTTCTCATTCTCCTTCTCTTTCTGCTTCTGCTTATCCTTCTGTTTCTCCTACTCCTAATCCTTCTCTTTCTCCTTCTCCTTCTTCTTCTTCTGCTTCTCCTGCTGCTTCTTCTTCTGCTTCTTCTGCTTTTTCTGTTTCTTCTTCTTCTGCTTCAGCTTCTTCTGCTTCTCCTTTTGCTTCTGCTTCTCCGTCTGCTTCTGCTTCTGCTCTTCTCCTTCTTCTGTTTCTTCTCCTTCTGCTTCTCCTGTTTCTTCTCCTGCTTCTCCTACTTCTCCTTCTGCTTCTCCGTCTCATTCTCCTTCTCCTTCAATTTCTCCTTCTTGTGCTTCTCATTCTGCTTCTGCTTCTCCTACTTCTGCTTCTTCTGTTTCTCCTTCTGCTTCTCCTTCTGCTTCTCTTTCTGCTTCTGATTCTCCTTCTGCTCCTCCTACTCCTAATCCTTCTCTTTCTCCTTCTTCTTCTTCTGCTTCTCGTTCTGCTTCTGCTTCTTCTCCTTGTTCTGTTTCTTCTGCTTCTGCTTTTCCAGCTTCTGCTGCTTCTGCTTGTCCTTCTGCTTCAGGTTCTCCTTCTGCTTCTTGGGCTTCTTCTGTTTCTTCTGCTTCTGCTTCTCCTGCTACTGCTTCTTCTGTTTCTTCTGCTTCTCTTTCTGCTTCTCCTTCTGCTTCTGCTTCTCCTTCTGCTCCTTCTCTTTCTTCTGTTTCTTCTTCTTCTGCTTCTCCTGCTTCTGCTTCTTCTGCTTCTCCTGCTTGTCCTTCTCCTTCTGCTTCTCCTTCTTCTCCTTCTCTTTCTGCTTCTGCTTCTTCTGATTCTCCAACTTCTCCTTCTTCTTCTCCTTCTGTTTCTGCTTCT
>NW_012296520.1:0-2806 GCF_000151885.1 Dipodomys ordii
CTGCGGGACAAAGCGGGGGACACAGCGGGACACTTTCGGAGACAGAGAAGGGCCACAGCGGGACACAGCTGTGACACAACAGGACACAGCGGGGTACACAGCGGGACACAGCGGGCACACAGAGGGGACACAGCGGGACACAGCGGGACACAGAGGGGACAGAGCGGGACACAGTCAGACACAGCGGGACACAGCGGGGGACACAGCGGGACACAGCGGGGGACCCAGCGAGGACATAGCGGGGGACACAGCGAGGGACACAGCGGGGAACACAGCGAGGACACAGCGGGACACAGCGTCGATAAAGCGGGGACACAGCGTTACATAGCGTGGTACACAGCTGTGGACACAACGGGACACAGTGGGGGCACAGCCGGACACAGCGGGACACAGTGGGACACATCGGTTACAAAGCGTGAGACACAGCGAGGGACAGAGCGGGAGAGAGTGGGGAACACAGCTAGGACACAGCGGGACACAGCGGGACACAGCGTCGATACAGCGGGGACACAGCTTTACACAGCGTAGTACACATCTCTTTACACAATGGGAAACAGTGGGGGCACAGCCGGACACAGCGGGACACAGTGGGACACAGCGGGGACAAAGCGTGAGACAAAGCAGGGGACAGAGAGGGAGACAGCAGGGGACACAGCGAGGTAACAGCGGGACACAGCGGTGACACAGCAGGGACTTAGCGGGGGACACAGCGGGACACAGCGGGGGACACAGTGGGACACAGTGGGAGACACAGCGAGGACCCAGCGGGACCCAGCGGGACACAGTGTAGATACAGCGGGCACATAGCGTTACACAGCGTGGTACACAGCTGTGGACACAACGAAATACAGTGGGGGCACAGCGGAACACAGCTGGACACAGTGGGACACAGCGGGGACAAAGCGTGAGACACAGCGTGGGACAGAGCGGGAGACAGCGGGGGACACACCAAGGACACAGCGGGACACAGCGGGGACTCAGCGGGGGACACAGAGGGAGCCAAAGAGGGACACCACGTAACACAGCGGGACACAGCGGGAAACAGCTGGGGACACAGCGGGGACACAGCGGGACACAGCGGAACACAGCGGGAGACAAAGCCGGAGACAGCGGGGCACACAGCGAGGACACAGGGGGACACAGAGGCGACACAGAGGGGACTCAGGGGGGACACAGCGTGGGACAAAGTTGGACACCACGGGACACAGTGTTACACAGCGGGACACAGCGGGGACACTGCGGGACACAGCAGGAAAAATCGGGGACACAGCGGTACACAGCGGGCCACAGCGGGGGACAGCGGAGACAGAGAGTGGCCACAGCGAGACACAGCAGTGACACAGCTGGACACAGCGGAGTACAGAGCAGGACACAGCCAGCACACAGCGGGGACACAGCGGGACACAGCGGGGACAGAGCGGGACAAAGCGGGAGACACAGCGGGACACAGCAGGCACACAGCGGGGACACAGTGGGACAAAGCGGGACACAGCGGGGGACAAAGCGGGACACAGTGGGGGACCCAGTGAGGACACAGCAGGACACAGCAGGGGACACAGCGAGGACACAGCGGGGGACACAGCGGGGGACACAGCGGGACACAGCGGGGATCACAGCGAGGACACAGCGGGACACAGTGGGACACAGCGTCGATACAGCGGGGACACAGCGTTACACAGTGTGGTACACAGCTGTGGACTCAACGGGACACAGTGGGGGCACAGCCGGACACAGCGGGACACAGTGGGACACAGCGTGGAAAAAGCGTGAGACACAGCAGGGGACAGAGAGGGTGACAGCAGGGGACACAGCGAGGAAACAGCGGGACACAGCGGTGACACAGCGGGGACTCAGCGGGTGACACAGCGGGACACAGCGGGGGACACAGCGGGACACAGCAGGGGACACAGAGGGGTACACAGCGGGACACAGCGGGGAACACAGCACGGTCACAGCGGGACAGAGCGGGACAAAGCATCGATACAGCAGGCACAGAGCGGGTCACAGCAAGGACACAGCGGGACACAGCGGGACACAGTGGGGGACACAGGGGGACACAGCGGGAACACAGCGGGACACAGCAGTGGACACAGCGGGACACAGCGTGGGACACAGCAAGGACACAGCGGGACACAGCGGGACACAGCGGGACACAGCGGGGACACAGCGGGACACAACGGGACACAGCGGGGGACACAGCGAGGACACAGCGGGTCACAGCGGGACACAGCGTGGGACAAAGCAGGAGACAGCGGGGGACACAGCGAGGACACAGCTGGACACAGCGGGGTACACAGTGGGACACAGCGGAGGACACAGAAGGGTACACAGCGGGACACAGAGAGAAACACAGCGAGGTCACAGCGGGGGCCAAAGCAGGACAACACAGGACACAGTGTAACACAGTGGGACACAGCGGGGACACTGCAGGGGCACAGCGGGGCAAAACGTGCGACACAGCGGGACATAGTGGGACACAGCGGGGGAAACAGCGGCTGACAGCTGGGGACAGAGAGGGGACACAGCGGGACACCGGGGGCACACAGTGGGGACACAGCGGGGACACAGCGGAACACAGCGGGTCACAGCCGGGGACACTGCGGGACACAGCGGGGGACACAGAGGGGTACAAAGCGGGACACAGCCGGGAACAAAGCACGGACACAGTGGGACACACAGGGACACAGCGTCAATACAGCGGGGACAGAGCGGGTCACAGCAGGACACAGCGGGACACAGCGGGGGACACAGTGGGACACAGCAGGACACAGCGGGACACAGCGGGACACAGCGGGGGACACAGCGG
>NW_012296521.1:0-4690 GCF_000151885.1 Dipodomys ordii
ACAGCAGGGGACACAGCAGGAAACAGCGCAGGACACAGCGGGGCAAACAGGGGGGACACATCGGGACACAGCAGAGGACACAGCAGGGGACACAGCCGGGGACACAGCGGGACACAACGGGGAATACAGCGAGGACACAGCGGGACCCAGCGGGACAAAGCGTCAATACAGTGGGCACACAGCATTACACAGCGGGATACACAGCTGGGGACACAATGGATCACAGTGGGGGACACAGCGGGACACATCGGGACACAGCGGGGACAAAGCAAGGGACACAGCGGTGGACAGAACGGGGGACAGAGCGGGAGACAGAGGCAGACACAGCGAAGACACAGCGGGACACAGCGGGGGACACAACGGGACACAGCGGGACACAGCGGGTGACACAGCGTGCGACACAGCGAGGACACAGCAGGACACAGCGTGACACAGTGGGGACACAGCAGGGACACAGCAGGGACACAGCGGGGGACACCGTGAGACACAACTGGACACAGCGGGGGACACAGCAGGACACAGCAGGGGACACATTGAGGACCCAGCGGAACACAGGGTGGGACACAGCGAGGACACAGCGGGACACAGCGGGGACACACCGGGACACTGAGGTTCACAGCAGGGACACAGCGCGACACATCGGGACACAGCGGGACACTGCAGGGGTACACAGCGGGACACAGCGGGACACAGCGAGGACACAGCGGGACCCAGCGGGACACAGCGTCGTTACAACGGGGACACAGCGGGACAGAGCGGGGTACACAGCTGGGGACACAACGGGGCACAGCGGGGGACACAGCGAGGACACAGTGGGACACAGCGGGACACAGCGGGGACATTGCGGGAACATAGCGGGACACAGCGGGACACAGTAGGACAAGCTTTTGACCCAGCGGGGACACAGCGGGACACAGCGGGGGACACAGCTAGGACACAGCGGGACACAGTGGGGACACAAAGGGGACTCAGAGGGGGAAACAGCGGGGAAAAAAGCGGGACACCATGGGACACAGTGTGACACAGCAGGACACAGAGGGAACACTGCGTCGACACAGCAGGACAAAGCGGGGGACACAACGGGACACAGCGGGACACAGCGGGGGACACAGCGGGGGACAGTGGAGACAAAGAGAGGACACAGCGGGACACAGCGGTGACACAGCTGGACACAACGGAGTACACAGCGGGACACAGCGGGCACATAGCGGGGACAGAGCGGGACACAGCTGGACACAGCGGGACATATTGGGGGACACAGCGGGACACAGAGGGGGACACAGTGAGGACACAGTGGGACACAGCGGGGGACACAGCGAGGACACAGCGGTGACACAGCTGGACACAACGAAGTACACAGCGGGACACAGCGGGGAAACAGCGGGACACAAAAGGACACAGTGGGACACAGCGGGACACAGGGGGGACACAGCGAGGACACATTGGGACACAGCGGGGACACAGCGGGACTCAGCAGGGGACACAGCAGTACACAGCGGGACACAGCGGGTCACAGCAGGGACAGAGCGGGTGACACAGAGGGGTACACAGCGGGACACAGCAGTGGACAAAGCAGGACACAGCGGGGGACACAGCGAGGACACTGCGGGACACTGCGGGAGACACAGCAAGGACACAGCGGGACACAGTGGAACACAGCGGGACAAAGCAGTGACACAGCAGGGAACCCAGCGGGACACAACCGGGGACACAGCGGGACACAGCGGGGCCACAGGGAGGACACAGCAGGACACAGCGGGGGACACAGCGGGAAACAGCGAGGGACACAGCATCGATAGAGCGGGGACACAGCGGGACACAGCGGGGTACACAGCTGGGGACACAACGGGACACAGTGGGGGACATAGCGGGACACAACAGGACACAGTGGGACACAGCGGGACACAGCGGGGGCCACAGCGATGACAAAGCGGGACACAGCGGGGGACACAGTGGGACAGAGCAGGGTACACAGCAGGGGACACATACGGACCCAGCGGGACACAGCAGGGGACACAGCAGAGGACACAGCGGGACACAGCGGGGGACACAGCGAGGACACATTGGGACACAGCGGGGACACAGCAGGACTCAGCGGGGGACACAGCAGTACACAGCGAGACACAGCGGTACACAGCGGAGCACAGCAGCGACACAGCGGGGGACAAAGCGGGACACAGCGGGATACAGCGGGGGACACAGTGGGGGACACAGAGGGGTACACAGCGGGACACAGCAGTGGACAAAGCAGGACACAGTGAGGGACACAGCGAGGACACTGCGGGACTCTGCGGGAGACACAGCGAGGACACAGCGTGACACAGCGGAACACAGCGGGACACAGCAGGGACACAGCAGGGGACACAGCAGGACACAGAGGGGGACACAGCGGGACACAGCAGGGGACACAGGAGGGACACAGCGGGACACAGTGGGGGACACAGCGAGGACATATTGGGAAACAGCGGGGACACAGCGGGACTCAGTGGGGGACACAGCAGTACACAGCGGGAAACAGCGGGACACAGCAGGGGCCATAGTGGTGTACACAGCGGGACAAAGCAGGGGACACAGCGGGACACAGCGGGACACAGCGGGGGACACAGCTGGGACAGCGGAGACAGAGAGGGGACACAGCGAGACACAGCGGGGGACACAGCGGGACTCAGCGGGACACAGAGGGGGACACAACGACGACATATTGGGACACAGCGGGGACACAGGGGGACTCAGCGGGGGACACAGCAGTACACAGCGCGACACAGCGGGAAACAGCAGGGGACACAGAGGTGTACACAGTGGGACACAGCGGGGAACACAGCGAGGACACAGCGGGGGACACAGCGCGACACAGCCGGGGACACAGAGGGGTACACAGCGGGACTCAGGAGGGGACACAGTGGGACACAGCGGGGGACACAGCGGGACACAGCGGGGGACACAGCGGGGGACACAGCGGGACACAGCGGGGGACACAGCGGTGGAAACAGCAGGACACAGCAGGGGACACAGCAGTACACAGTGGGACACAGCGGGACACAACGGGGGACACAGGGGGGACACAGCGGAACACAGCGGGACACAGCAGGGGACACAGCGGGACACAGTGGGACACAGCGGGACATAGCATGGGACACAGCGAGGACACATTGGAACACAGCGGGGACACAGCGGGACACAGCGGGGGACACAGCGAGGACACAGCGGGACATAGAAGGGGAACAGCGGGACACAACGGGGACAGAGCTGTGGACACAGCGGGACACAGAGGAACACAGCGGGAGATACAGGTGGGACACAGCGGGACACAGCGGTGACACAGAGGGACTCAGCGGGGGACACAGCAGTACACAGAGTTACACAGCGAGGACACAGGGGGACACAGCGGGACACAGCGGGTTACAAAACGGGGGACACAAAGGGACACATCGGGGGACATAGCAAGGACACAGCGGAACACAGCGTGGCACACAGCAAGGACACAGCGGGACACAGCGGGACACAGCGGAACACAGCGGGACACAGCAGGGACACAGCAGTAGACACAGCGGGACACAGCGGGGGAGACAGCAGTTCACAGCGAGACACAGCGGCACACAGCGGGACACAACAGGGGACACAGCGGGACACAGAGGGGGACACAGAGGGGTACATAGCGGTACACAGCGGGACCCAGTGGGACACAGCATCGATACAGCGGGGACACAGCGAGGACACAGCAGAACACAGCGTGGGACAAAGCGAGGACACAGCGGGACACAGCAGGGACACAGCAGTAGACACAGCAGGACACAGAGGGACACAGCGGGACAAAGCAGGACACAGCGCGGGACACAGTGAGGACACAGTGGGATACAGCCTGACACAGCGGGGAGACAGCGGGGGACACATCAGGACACAGTGGCGTACACATTGGGGACAAAGCTGGATACAGCGGGGTACACAGCGGGACACAGTGGGGACACAGCGAGGACACAGCGGGACACAGAGGGACACAGCAGGACACAGAGGGACACAGCGGGGGACACAGCGGGACACAGCGCGGGACACAGTGAGTACACAGTGGGACACAGCGTGACACAGCGGGAACACAGCAGGGGACACAGCGGGACACAGCGGGGGACAGAGCGGGACACAGCGGGGACACAGCTGGACACAGCAGGGTACACAGCGGGACAGAGATGGGACAATACGAGGACATAGCCCGACACAGCGGGGAATATCACGGGACACAGCGGGACACAGAGGCACATAGCGGGGACACAGCAGGCGACACAGTGGGACACAGCTGGGGACACAGCGGGGACACAGCGGGACACAGCAGGGAACACAGCGGGAGAAAGTGGGGACACACCCGGGGACAATGGGGACACAACGGGACACAGCGGGGGACACAGCGGGGGAGAGAGAGGGACACAGAGGGGGACAAGGGAGGACACAGTGGGACAAGAGTGGGACACAGCGGGGACACAGTGGGACACAGCGGGACACAGAGAGGGACACAGCGGGACACTTCGGGGGACAGAGCGGGGGACACAGCGGGACACAGCGGGGACACAGCGGGATACACAGCGGGCCACGGCAGAGACACAGCAGGACACCGCGGGGGACACAGCGGGACACAGTGGGACACCGCGGGGGACACAGCGGGACACAGTGGGGACACAGTGGGGACATAGCGGGACACAAT
>NW_012296522.1:0-4690 GCF_000151885.1 Dipodomys ordii
TCACTCAGCGGACACAGCGTGGGACACAGTGAGGAAACAGGTGGACACAGCGTGGACACAGCTGGACACAGCAAGAACACAGCAGTAGACACAGCAGGACACAGCAGGGGACACAGCGGGACACAGCGGGGGACACAGGGAGGACAGAGTGGGACACAGCGGGGACACAGCGGGGACTCAGCAGTGGACACAGCGGGGGACAAAGCGGGACACTACGGGACAGCGCGGGACACAGCGGGGATAAGGGGGAGACAGAGCACGACACAGCGAGGACACAGCGGGACACAGCGGGGGACACAGTGGGACACAGCGGGGAACACAGCGGGACAAATCAGGGTACACAGCAGGGGACACAGCGGGACACAGCGGGGTACCCAGCGGGAAACAGCGGGGGGCCCAGCGAGGACACAGCAGGACACAGCGGGGGACACAGACAGGAAAACAGCGGGGGACACACCGGGGGACACACCGGGACACAGCAGGGAACACAGCGAGGACCCAGCGGGACCCAGCGGGACACAGCGTCGATACAGCTGGGATACAGCCTTACACAGTGTGGTACACATCTGTGGACACAAGGGGCCACAGTGGGGGCACAGCGGGACACAGCGGGACACAGTGGGACAAAGCGAAGACAAATTGTGAGATACAGCGGGGGACAGAGCGGGAGACAGCGGGGACAATGGGAGGACACAGCAGGGCACAGCGGCACACAGCAAGGACAGAGCGGGACACAGCGGGACACAGCGGGGAACACAGCGAGGACACAGCGGGACACAGCGTCGATACAGCAGGGATACAGCGTTACACAGTGTGGTACACATATGTGGACATAACGGGACACAGTGGGGGCACAGCGGGACACATGGGACACAGTGGGACACAGTGAGGACAAATCGTGAGATGAAGCGGGGGACAGAGCGGGAGACAGAGGGGGACACATCGAGGACACAGCAGGACACAGCGGGACACAGCAGGGACAGAGCGGGACACAGCGGGACACCACGGGACACAGCGGGGGACCCAGCGAGGACACAGCGGGACACAGCGGGGGACACAGCGAGGACACAGCGGGACACAGCGGGGGACCCAGCAAGGACACAGCGGGACACAGCGGGGTACCCAGCGAGGACACAGCGGGACACAGCGGAGGACACAGCGAGGACACAGCGGGACACAGCGGGGGACACAGCGAGGACACAGCGGGGGACACAGCGGGCGACACTGCGGGACACAGTGGGGAACACAGCGAGGACACAGCGGGACACAGCAAGACACAGCGTCCATACAGCGGGGACACAGTGTTACACAGCGTGGTACCCAGCTGTGGACACAACGGGACAGAGTGGGGGCACAGCGAGACACAGCGGGGAACACAGGAAGGAAACAGCGGGACCCAGTGGGACACAGAGTCGATACAGTGGGACACAACGGGGTACACAGCTAGGAACACAACGGGACACAGCGGGGGACACAGCGAGGACACAGCGGGACACAGTGGAACACAGCGGGGACCCAGCGGGACCCAGCGGTAGACCCAGCGAGGACACAGCAGGACACAGCGGGGGACACAGGGGGACACAGCGGGGAACACAGCGGGGGACACAGCAGGACACAGTGGGGGACCCAGCGAGGACACAGCGGGACACAGCGGGTGACACAGCTGGGGACACAGCGGGACACAGCGGGGAACACAGCAAGGACACAGCGGGACACAGCAGGACACAGCATCCATACAGCGGGGACACAGTGTTACACAGCGTGGTACCCAGCTGTGGACACAACGGGACAGAGTGGGGGCACAGCGAGACACAGCGGGACACAGTGAGGACACAGCGGGACACATTGGTGACACAGCGGGGGGACACAGCAGGACACAGCAGCGGACACAGCGGGGGACACAGCGGGACACAGCGCGACACAGCGGGGGACACAATGGGGACACAGCGGGACACAGCGGGGGACACAGAGAGGACACAGAGGGACACAGCGAGACACAACGAACACAGCGTGGACACAGCAGTACACACAGCGGGACATAGCGGGGGACACAGCTGGGGACACAACGGGACACAGCTGGGGACACAGCGAGGACAGAGCGGGAAACAGCGTGGACACAGCAGTACACACAGCGGGACATAGCGGGGGCACAGCTGGGGACACAACGGGACACACCTGGGGACACAGCTAGGACAGAGCGGGAAACAGCGGGAAACAGCATGGACACAGCGTCGATACAGCGGGGACACAGCGAGACACAGTGGGGAACACAGGAAGGAAACAGCGGGACCCAGTGGGACACAGAGTCGATACAGTGGGACACAACGGGGTACACAGCTAGGAACACAACGGGACACAGCGGGGGACACAGCGAGGACACAGCGGGACACAGCGGGACACAGCGGGGGACACAGCGGGACCCAGCGGGAGACCCAGCGAAGATACAGCAGGACACAGCGGGGGACACAGGGGGACACAGCGGGGAACACAGCGGGGGACACAGCAGGACACAGCGGGGAACACAGCGAGGACACAGTGTGGACACAGCATCGATACAGCGGGCACACAGAGTTACACAGCGTGGTACACAGCGGAGGACACAGTGGGACACAGTGGGCTACTCAGTGAGGACACAGCAGGAACAACAGGGGACACAACGAGGACACAGCGGGGTACACAGCGGGGGACACAGCGGGACACAGTGGGGAACACAGCGAGGACACAGCGGGACACAGCGGGACACAGCATCGATAGAGCGGGGACGCAGCGTTACACAGCGTGGTACACTCTGTGGACACAACGGGACACAGTGGGGGCACAGCCGGACACAGCGGGACACAGTGGGACACAGCGGGGAAAAAGCTAGGAACACAACGGGACACAGCGGGGGACACAGCGAGGACACAGCGGGACACAGCGGGACACAGCGGGGGACACAGCAGGACCCAGCGGGAGACCCAGCGATGATACAGCAGGACACAGCGGGGGACAAAGGGGGACACAGCGGGGAACACAGCGGGGGACACAGCAGGACACAGCGGGGAACACAGCGAGGACACAGCGTGGACACAGCGGGACACAGCGTCGATACAGCGGGCACACAGAGTTACACAGCGTGGTACACAGCGGAGGACACAGTGGGACACAGTTGGCTACCCAGTGAGGACACAGCGGGAGCAACAGGGGACACAACGAGGACACAGCGGGGGACACAGCGGGGGACACAGCGGGACACAGTGGGGAACACAGCGAGGACACAGCGGGACACAGCGGGACACAGCATCGATACAGCGGGGACGCAGCATTACACAGCGTGGTATACACTGTGGACACAACGGGACACAGTGGGGGCACAGCCGGACACAGCGGGACACAGTGGGACACAGCGGGGACAAAGCGTGAGACACAGCGGGGGCAGAGAGGGAGACAGCAGGGCCACAGCGAGGACACAGCGGGACACAGCGGTGACACAGCAGGGACTCAGCGGGGGACACAGTGGGACACAGTGGGGGACACAGCGGGACACAGCGGGGGACACTGCGGGACACAGTGTGGGACAGAGCGTGGGACACAGTGAGACACATCGGGGACAAAGCTGGACACAGCGGGGTACACAGAGGGACACAGCAGGGACACAGAAGGGAAACAGCGTGACACAAAAGGACACAGCTGGACACAGCGGGGTACAGAGCGGGACACAGCGGGCACACAGCGGGGACACAGCTGGACACAGCGGGACACAGCGGGGACACAGCGAGACACAGTCGGACACAGCGGGACACAGCGGGGAACACAGCGGGACTCAGCGGGGGACCCAGCGAGGACACAGCGGGACACAGCGGGAAACACTGCGAGGTCACAGCGGGGGACAAAGCGGGACAACACGGGACACAGTGTGACACAGTGGGACACAGCGGGGACACTGCAGGGGCACAGCGGGACAAAGCGGGCGACACAGTGAGACACAGCGGGGGACACAGCGGGGGACAGCAGAGGACAGAGAGGGGACACAGCGGGACACAGCAGGGGACACAGAGGGGTACACAGCGGGACACAGCCGGGAACACAGCGCGGACACAGCGGGACACAGCGGGACACAGCTTCAATACAGCGGGGACAGAGAGGGTCACAGCAGGGACACAGCGGGACACAGCGGGGGACACAGCGAGACACAGCGGGGACACAGCGGGACACAGTGGGACACAGCGGGGGACACAGCGGAACACAGCGTGGGACACAGCGAGGACACAGCAGGACACAGCGGGACACAGCGGCGACACAGCAGGGACACAGCAGGGACACAGCGGGGACACAGCGGGGGACACAGCGGGACACAACCGGGAACACAGTGAGGACACAGCGGGACCCAGCAGGACACAGCGTCGATATAGTGGGGACCCAGCAGGACACAGCGGGGTACACAGCTGGGGACACAAAGGGACACAGCGGGGGACACAGCGAGGACAAGCGGGACACAGCGGGACACAGCGAGGACACTGCGGGAACATAGCGGGACACAGCGGGGACACAGAGGGACACAGCGGGACACAGCTTGGGATACACGGAGGACACAGCTGGACACAGTGGGGGACACAGCGAGGACACAGCGGTACAGTGGGGTGCGGGATACAGCGGGGGACAAAGCGGGAGACAGCAGCGGGACACAGCGAGGACACAGTGGGACACAGTT
>NW_012296523.1:0-4688 GCF_000151885.1 Dipodomys ordii
TTCTGCTTCTGCGTCTTCTGTTTCTTCTGATTCTCCTGCTTCTGCTTCTCCTGCTTCTCCTACTTGTCTTGCTACTTCTCCTTCTGCGTCTCTTTCTGCTTCTGCTTATCCTTTTGCTTCTCCTACTCCTAATCCTTCTCTTTCGCCTTCTCCTTCTTCTTCTTCTGCTTCTCCTGCTGCTTCTGCTTCTGCTTATTCTACTATTTCTGTTTCTTCTGCTTCAGATTGTGCGTCTTCTGTTCCTACTTCTGCTTCAGATTCTGCTTCTGCTTCTTCGGCTTCTCCTGTTTCTTCTGCTTCTGCTTCTCCTGCGTCTTCTGCTTCTCCTGCTTCTCTTTCTGCTTCTGCTTATCCTTCTGTTTCTCCTACTCCTAATCCTTCTCTTTCTCCTTCTCCTTCTTCTTCTTCTGCTTCTCCTGCTGCTTCTTCTTCTGCTTCTTCTGCTTTTTCTGTTTCTTCTTCTTCTGCTTCAGCTTCTGCTTCTTGTTCTTCTCCTTCCGCTTCTGTTTCTCCTTCTGCTTCTGCTCTTCTCCTTCTTCTGCTTCTGTTTCTCCTGATTCTTCGTCTTCTGCTTCTCCTACTTTTCCTTCTGCTTCTCGGTCCCATTCTCTTCTCCTTCAATTTCTCCTTCTTGTGCTTCTCATTCTGCTTCTGCTTCTGCTTTTCCTGCTTCTGCTTCTTGTGTTTCTCATTCTGCTTCTCTTTCTGCTTCTTATTCTGCTTCTGCTCCTCCTACTCCTAATCCTTCTCTTTCTCCTCCTTCTTCTTCTGCTTCTTCTGCTTGTTGTGTTTCTTCTACTTCTGCTTTTCCAGCTTCTCCTGCTTCTGCTTCTCCTTCTGCTTCAGGTTTTCCTTCTGCTTCTTCGGCTTCTTCTGTTTCTTCTGCTTCTGCTCCTCCTGCTACTGCTTCTTCTGCTTCTTCTGCTTCTCTTTCTGCTTCTCCTTCTGCTTCTGCTTCTCCTTCTGCTCCTTCTCCTTCTTCTGTTTCTTCTTCTTCTGCTGCTTCTCCCGCTTCTGCTTCTTCTGCTTCTCTTGCTTGTCCTTCTGCTTCTGCTTCTCCTTTTCCTTTTTCTGCTTCTCTTTCTGCTTCTGCTTCTTCTGATTCTCCAACTTCTCCTTCTCCTTCTCCTTCTGTTTCTGCTTCTCTTTCTGCATCTGCATCTCCTTCTGCTTCACCTTCTGCTGCTCCTTCTCCTTCTTCTTTTTCTCCCTCTGCTTCGGATTCTGCTTCTTATGCTTCTTTTTTGCTTTTGCTTCTGCTTCTCCTGCTTCTGCTTCTTATGTTTCTACTGCTTCTTCTTCTGCTTCTGCTTCTTCTGCTTCTACTTCTCTTTCTGCTTCTACTTCTCCTGCTTGTTTTTCTGCTTCTTCTGCTGCTTCTCCTTCTGCTGCTTCTTCTACTTCTCCTTCTGCTTCTCTTTTTGCTTCTCCTTCTGCTTCTGCTTCTTCTGTTTCTCTTGCCTGAATTTCTGGTTCTACTTCTTCTGCTGCTTCTGCTTCTGCTTCTGCTTCTACTTCTGCTTCTGTTTCTGCTTCTTCTGCTTCTTCTCTTTCGGCTTCTCCTGCTTCTGCATCTTGTGCTTCTCTTGCTTCTCTTTCTGCTTCTCATTCCGCTTCTGCTTGTCCTTCTGCTTCTACTTCTCCTCCTTCTCCTTCCCCTACTTCTGCTTCTCCTTCAGCTTCTGCTTCTTCTGCTTCTCCTGCTTCTCCTTCTGCATCTCCTTCTGCTTGTGCTTGTGCTTATGCTTCGTCTTCTGCCTCTGCTTCTCCTTCTCCTTCTTTTGCTTCTCCTTTTGCTTCAGCTTCTTCTGCTTTTCCTGCTTCTCCTTCTGATTCTGCTTCTTCTGCGTCTCCTGTTTCTACTTCTGCATCTTCTTCTGCTTCTGCTTCTCCTTCTCCTTATTCTGCTTCTCCTTCTGATTCTCCTTCTGCTTCTTCTTCTTCTGCTTTACCTGCTTCTCTTTCTGCTTCTCCTTTTGCTTCTCCTGTTTCTCCTCCTCCTTCTCGTTCTTCTGCTATTCCTTCTGCTTCTCTTTCTGATTCTGCATCTTCAGCTTTTTCTGCTACTTCTTCTGCTTCTTCTGTTTCTTCTGTTTCTCCTTCTGCTTCTCCATCTGCTTTTGCTTCTCTTTCTGCTTCTGCTTCTCCTTCTGGTTCTCCTTCTTCTTCTCCAGATTCTGCTTCTTCTGCTTCTCCTGCTTCTCCTTGTGCTTCAGGTTCTGCTTCTGCTTCTTCGGCTTCTTCTGCTTCTATTTCTGCTTCTCCTTCTGTTTCTACTTCTCTTTCTGCTTCTGCTTCTTCTCCTTCTTCTGCTTCTGCTTCTCCTGCTTCTGCTTCTCCTGCTTTTCCTTCTGTTTCTCTTTATGCTTATCCTTCTGCTTCTCCTTCTACTTCTCCTTCTTCTGCTTCTCCTTCTGCTTCTTCTTCTTATTCTGCATCTTCTTCTGTTTCAATTTCTCCTTCTTCTGCTTTTCATTCTGCTTCTGCTTCTCCTGCTTATGCTTCTTCTGCTTCTCCTTCTCATTCTCCTTCTCTTTCTGCTTCTGCTTATCCTTCTGTTTCTCCTACTCCTAATACTTCTCGTTCTCCTTCTCCTTCTTCTTCTTCTGCTTCTCCTGGTGCTTCTTCTTCTGCTTCTTCTGCTTTTTCTGTTTCTTCTTCTTCTGCTTCAGCTTCTTCTGCTTCTGCTCTTCTCCTTCTTCTGTTTCTTCTGCTTCTGCTTCTCCTGCTTCTTCTTCTTCTGCTTCTCCTACTTTTCCTTCTGCTTCTCCGTCCCATTCTCCTTCTCCTTCAATTTCTCCTTCTTGTGCTTCTCATTCTGCTTCTGCTTCTGCTTCTCCTGCTTCTGCTTCTTTTGTTTCTCCTTCTGCTTCTCTTTCTGCTTCTAATTCTCCTTCTGCTCCTCCTACTCCTAATCCTTCTCTTTCTCCTTCTTCTTCTTCTGCTTCTCGTTCTGCTTCTGCTTCTTCTGCTTGTTCTGTTTCTTCTACTTCTGCTTTTCCAGCTTCTCCTGCTTCTGCTTCTCCTTCTGCTTCAGGGTTTCCTTCTGCTTCTTGGGCTTCTTCTGTTTCTTCTGCTTCTGCTCCTCCTGCTACTGCTTCTTCTGCTTCTCTTTCTGCTTCTCCTTCTGCTTCTGCTTCTCCTTCTGCCTCTTCTCCTTCTTCTGTTTCTTATTCTTCTGCTGCTTCTCCCGCTTCTGCTTCTTCTGCTTCTCCTGCTTGTCCTTCTGCTTCTGCTTCTCCTTTTCCTTCTTCTGCTTCTCTTTCTGCTTATGCTTCTGCTTCTTCTGATTCTCCAACTTCTCCTTCTCCTTCTCCTTCTGTTTCTGCTTCTCTTTCTGCATCTGCATCTCCTTCTGCTTCAACTTTTGCTGCTCCTTCTCCTACTTCTTTTTCTCCCTCTGCTTCGGCTTCTGCTTCTTATGCTTCTTTTTTTCTTCTGCTTCTGCTTCTCCTGCTTCTGCTTCTTATGCTTCTACTGCTTCTTCTTCTGCTTCTGCTTCTTCTGCTACTTCTGCTTCTACTTCTCTTTCTGCTTCTGCTTCTCCTGCTTGTTTTTCTGCTTCTTCTGCTGCTTCTCCTTCTGCTGCTTCTTCTACTTCTCCTTCTGCTTCTCTTTTTGCTTCTCCTTCTGCTTCTGCTTCTTCTGTTTCTCCTGCCTGAATTTCTGGTTCTACTTCTTCTTCTGCTTCTCCTTCAGCTTCTGCTTCTACTTCTGCTTCTGTTTCTGCTTCTTCTGCTTCTTCTCTTTCGGCTTCTCCTGCTTCTGCTTCTTGTCCTCCTCCTGCTTCTCTTTCTGCTTCTCATTCCGCTTCTGCTTGTCCTTCTGCTTCTACTTCTCCTCCTTCTCCTACTTCTGCTTCTCCTTCAGCTTCTGCTTCTTCTGCTTCTCCTGCTTCTCCTTCTGCATCTCCTTCTGCTTGTGCTTGTGCTTATGCTTCGTCTTCTGCCTCTGCTTCTTCTTCTCCTACTTTTGCTTCTCCTTTTGCTTCTGCTTCTTCTGCTTTTCCTGCTTCTCCTTCTGCTTCTGCTTCGTCTGCTTCTCCTGTTTCTCCTTCTGCATTTTCCTCTGTTTCTGCTTCTCCGTCTTATGCTTCTCCTTCTGATTCTCCTTCTGCTGCTTCTTCTTCTGCTTTACCTGCTTCTCTTTCTGCTTCTCCTTCTCCTTTTGCTTCTCCTTCTGTTTCTCCTTCTCCTCGTTCTTCTGCTTTTCCTTCTGCTTCTGCTACAACTGCTACTGCTTCTACTTCTTCTGATTCTTCTGCTTCCCCTTCTGCTTTTGATTCTCTTTCTGCTTCTGCTTCTCATTCTGCTTCTCCAGATTCTGCTTCTACTGCTTCTCCTGCTTCTCCTTCTGCTTCAGGTTCTGCTTCTGTTTCTTCGGATTCTTATGCTTCTGCTTCTCCTGTTTCTGCTTCTCCTGCTTCTCCTTCTGCTGCTCTTTCTCCTTCTCCTGTTGCTTTTCCTTCTCCTGCTCCTTCTCCTGCTTCTCTTTCGGCTTCTCCTTCTGTTTCTCCTTCTCCTTCTCCTTCTCATTCTTCTGCTTTTCCTTCTGCTTCTCCTTGTGCTTCTGCATCTTCTGCTGCTTCTGCTACTGCGCCTGCTTCTTCTGTTTCTTCTACTTCTCCTTCTGCTTCTCCTTGTGCTTTTGCTTTTCTTTCTGCTTCTGCTTCTCCTTCTGCTTCTCCA
>NW_012296524.1:0-4687 GCF_000151885.1 Dipodomys ordii
GCTTCTCCTTCTGTTTCTGCTTCTCCTTCTGCTTCTGCTTCTTTTCCTTCTCCTGTTTCTTCTGCTTCTGCTTCTCCTGTTTCTGCATCTCCTGCTTCTCCTTCTGCTTCTCTTTCTGCTTCTCCTGCTGCTTTTCCTTCTCCTGCTCCTTCTTCTGCTTCTCTTTCTGTTTCTCCTTCTGTTTCTCCTTCTCCTTCTCGTTCTTCTGCTTTTCCTTCTGCTTCTCCTTCTGCTTCTACATCTTCTGCTACTGCCTCTGCTTCTTCTGTTTCTTCTGCTTCTCCTTATGCTTCTCCTTCTGCTTTTGCTTCTCTTTCTGCTTCTGCTTCTCCTTCTGCTTCTCCAGATTCTGCTTCTTCTGCTTCTACTGTATCTCCTTATGCTTCAGGTTCTGCTTCTGCTTCTTCGTCTTCTTCTGCTTCTGCTTCTCCTGCTGCTGCTTCTTCTGCTGCTCCTGCTTCTATTTCTGCTTTTCCTTCTGTTTCTGCTTCTCCTTCTGCTTCTGCTTCTTCTCCTTCTTATGTTTCTTCTGCTTCTGCTTCTCCTGCTTCTGCTTTTCCTGCTTCTCGTTGTGCTTCTCTTTCTGTTTCTCATTCTGCTTCTCCTTCTCCTTCTTCTGCTTCTCCTTCTGCTTCTCCTTCTCCTTCTGCTTTAATTTCTCCTTCTGCTTCTCATTCTGCTTCTGCGTCTTCTGTTTCTTCTGCTTCTCTTGCTTCTGCTTCTCCTACTTCTCGTGCTGCTTCTCCTTCTGCGTCTCTTTCTGCTTCTGCTTATCCTTTTGCTTCTGCTACTCCTAATCCTTCTCTTTCGCCTTCTCCTTCTTGTTCTTCTGCTTGTCCTGGTGCTTCTGCTTCTGCTTATTCTACTATTTCTGTTTCTTCTGCTTCTGCTTCAGATTGTGCTTCTTCTGTTTCTCCTTCTGCTTCAGATTCTGCTTCTGCTTCTTCGGCTTCTCCTGTTTCTTCTGCTTCTGCTTCTCCTGCTTCTTCTGGTTCTCCTGCTTCTCTTTCTGCTTCTCCTTCTGCTTCTGCTTCTCCTTTTGCTTCTGCTTCTGCTCTTCTCCTTCTTCTGTTTCTTTTGCTTCTGTTTCTTCTTCTTCTTCTTCTTCTTCTTCTTCTTCTTCTTCTTCTTCTTCTTCTTCTTCTTCTTCTTCTTCTTCTTCTTCTTCTTCTTCTGTTTCTTCTGATTCTACTTCTGCTTCTCCTTCTTCTCCTTCTCTTTCTGCTTCTTCTGATTCTCCTGCTACTCCTTCTTGTTCTCTTTCTGTTTCTGCTTCTCTTTCTGCTTCTACTTCTCCTTCTGCTGCTCCTTCTCCTTCTCCTTCTTCTGCTTCTCTCACTGCTTCTGCTTCTGCTTCTTTTGCTTATTCTTTTTCTTCTGCTTCAGCTTCTCCTGCTTCTGCTTCTTCTGCTTCTACTGCTACTCCTTATACTTCTCCTTATGCTTCTCCTTATGCTTCTCCTTATGCTGCTGCTTCTTCTTCTTCTTCTCTTTCTTCTGCTTCTGCTTTTCCTGCCTCTTCTGCTTCTACTGCTTCTCTTTCTGCATCTTGTCCTTCTCCTGTTTCTTCTCCTTCTGCTTCTCCTGCTTCTGCTTCTTCTGCTTTTCCTGCTTCTCTTTCGGCTTCTCCTTCTGCTTCTCCTTCTGCTTCTGCTCCTTCTCCTTCTTCTGCTTCTTCTTCTTCTGCTTCTCCCGCTTGTGCTTCTTCTGCTTCTCCTGCTTCTCGTTCTGCTTCTCTTCGTCGGCTTCTCTTTCTATTTCTGCTTCTACTTCTTCTGATTCTGATTCTTCACCTTCTTCTTCTCCTTCTGCTTCTGTGTCTTCTGCATTTCCTGCTTCTCCTTCTGCATCTCCTTCTGCTTGTGCTTTTCCTTCTGCTTCTTCTGCTCTTGCTTCTCCTTCTCCTTCTTCTGCTTCTCCGTCTGTTTCTGTTTCCTCTGCTTTTCCTGCTTCTCCTTCTGCTTCTCCTTCTATTTCCCCTTCTCGTTCTTCTGATATTCCTTCTGCTTCTCTTTCTGCTTCTGCATCTTCAGCTTCTTCTGCTACTGATTCTGCTTCTTCTGTTTCTTCTACTTCTCCTTCTGCTTTTGTTTCTCTTTCTGCTTCTGCTTCTCCTTCTGGTTCTCATTCTTCTTCTCCAGATTCTGCTTCTCTCTGCTTCTCCTGCTTCTCCTTCTGCTTTAGGTTCTGCTTTTGCTTCTTCGGCTTCTTCTGCTTCTTTTTCTGCTTCTCCTTCTGTTTCTGCTTCTCTTTCTGCTTCTGCTTCTTCTCCTTCTTCTATTTCTTCTGATTCTGCTTCTCCTGCTTCTGCTTCTGTTTCTCTTTATGCTTCTCCTTCTTCTGCTTCTACTACTGCTTCTGCTTCTCCTTCTGCTTCTGCATCTTCTGCTACTGCCTCTGCTTCTTCTGTTTCTTCTGCTTCTCCTTCTGCTTTTGCTTCTCTTTCTGCTTCTGCTTCTCCTTCTGCTTCTCCAGATTCTGCTTCTTCTGCTTCTCCTGTATCTCCTTATGCTTCAGGTTCTGCTTCTGCTTCTTCGGCTTCTTCTGCTTCTGCTTCTCCTGCTGCTGCTTCTTCTGCTGCTCCTGCTTCTATTTCTGCTTTTCCTTCTGTTTCTGCTTCTCCTTCTGCTTCTGCTTCTTCTCCTTCTTATGTTTCTTCTGCTTCTGCTTCTCCTGTTTCTGCTTCTCCTGCTTCTCGTTGTGCTTCTCTTTCTGCTTCTCCTTCTCCTTCTTCAGCTTCTCCTTCTGCTTCTCCTTCTCCTTCTGCTTCAATTTCTCCTTCTGCTTCTCATTCTGCTTCTGCGTCTTCTGTTTCTTCTGCTTCTCTTCCTTTTGCTTCTCCTGCTTCTCTTGCTGCTTCTCCTTCTGCGTCTCTTTCTGCTTCTGCTTATCCTTTTGCTTCTCCTACTCCTAATCCTTCTCTTTCGCCTTCTCCTTCTTGTTCTTCTGCTTGTCCTGGTGCTTCTGCTTCTGCTTATTCTACCATTTCTGTTTCTTCTGCTTCTGCTTCAGATTGTGCTTCTTCTGTTTCTCCTTCTGCTTCAGATTATGCTTCTGATTCTTTGGCTTCTCCTGTTTCTTCTGCTTCTGCTTCTCCTGCTTCTTCTGGTTCTCCTGCTTCTCTTTCTGCTTCTCCTTCTGCTTCTGCTTCTCCTTCTGCTTCTGCTTCTGCTCTTCTCCTTCTTCTGTTTCTTTTGCTTCTGTTTCTTCTGCTTCTTCTTCTTCTGTTTCTTCGGATTCTACTTCTGCTTCTCCTTCTTCTCCTTCTCTTTCTGCTTCTTCTGATTCTCCTGCTTCTCCTTCTTGTTCTCCTTCTGTTTCTTCTTCTCTTTCTGCTTCTGCTTCTCCTTCTGCTGCTCCTTCTCCTTCTCCTTCTTCTGCTTCTCTCACTGCTTCTGCTTCTGCTTCTTTTGCTTATTCTTTTTCTTCTGCTTCAGCTTCTCCTGCTTCTGCTTCTTCTGCTTCTACTGCTTCTCCTTATACTTCTCCTTATGCTTCTCCTTATGCTTCTCCTTATGCTGCTTCTTCTTCTTCTTCTTCTTCGTCTTCTTCTTCTTCTCTTTCTTCTGCTTCTGCTTTTCCAGATTCTGATGCTTCTGCTTCTCCTTCTGCTTCAGGTTCTCCTTCTGCTTCTTCAGCTTCTTCTGTTTCGTCTGCTTCTGCTTCTCCTGCAACTGCTTCTTCTGCTTCTGTTTCTATTTCTGCTTCTCCTTCTGCTTCTGCTTCTCCTTCTGCTCCTTCTCTTTCTTCTGTTTCTTCTTCTTCTTCTGCTTCTCCCGCTTCTGCTTCTTCTGCTTCTCCTGATTGTCCTTCTGCTTCTGCTTCTCCTTCTCCCTCTTCTGCTTCTCTTTCTGCTTCTTCTTCTTCTGATTCTCCAACTTCTCCTTCTGTTTTTGCTTCTATTTCTGCTTATGCATCTCCTTCTGCTTCACCTTCTGCTGCTCCTTCTCCTTCTTCTGTTTCTCCCTCTGCTTCTATTTCTGCTTCTTATGCTTCTTCTTTTTCTTCTGCTTCTGCTTCTCCTGCTTCTGTTTCTTATGCTTCTACTGCTTCTTCTTCTGGTTCTGCTTCTTCTGCTTCTACTTCTCTTTCTGCTTCTGCTTCTCCTTCTTGTTTTCCTGCTTCTTCTGCTGCTTCTCCTTCTGCTGCTTCTTTTACTACTCCTTGTGCTTCTCTTTTTGCTTCTCCTTCTGCTTCTGCTTCTTCTGTTTCTCCTGCCTGAATTTCTGGTTCTACTTCTTCTGCTGCTTCTCCTTCTGCTTCTGCTTCTCGTTCTGCTATTGTTTCTGCTTCTTCTGCTTCTTCTCTTTCGGCTTCTCCTGCTTCTGCTTCTTGTCCTTCTCCTGCTTCTCCTTCTGCTTCTCATTCTGCTTCTGCTTCTCCTTCTGCTTCTCCTCCTTCAACTTCTCCTACTTCTGCTTCTCCTTCAGCTTCTTCTTCTTCTGCTTCTCCCGCTTCTCCTTCTGCACCTCCTTCTGCTTGTGCTTGTCCTTATGCTTCTGCTTCTGCTTCTCCTTCTCCTTCTTTTGCTTCTGCTTCTTCTGCTTTTCCTGCTTCTCCTTCTGCTTCTGCTTCTTCTGCTTCTCCTTCTGCATCTTCTTCTGCTTCTGCTTCTCCTTCTTCTGCTTCTCCCGCTTGTGCTTCATTCTGCTTCTCCTGCTTCTCGTTCTGCTTCTCTTCGTCGGCT
>NW_012296525.1:0-4687 GCF_000151885.1 Dipodomys ordii
ATTGTGTCCCGCTGGGTCCCGCTGTGTCCTCTCTTTGTTCCCCGCTGTGTCCCGCTGTGTCCCCCGCTGTGTCTCTCGCTGTGTCCCGCTGTGTCCCCGGCTGTGTCCGGCTGTGTCCCGTTTTGTACCCCGCTGTGTCCTTGCTGTGTCCCCGCTGTGTCCCGCTGTGTCCCGCAGTGTCCCCAGCTGTGTCCCGCTTGTCACCGCTGTGTCCCGCTTTGTCCTCACTGTGTCCCCCGCTGTGTCCCGCTTTGTCCCTGCTGTGTACCCCGCTGTGTCCCTCTGTGTCCCCCGCTGTGTCCCGCTGTGTCCCCTGCTGTGTCCCCACTGTGTCACGCTGTGTTTCGCTGTGTCCGGCTGTGTCCTTGCTCTGTCTCCCTCAGTGTCCAGCTGTGTCCTCCCTGTGTCCCCCGCTGTGTCCCACTGAGTCCCCTGTTGTGTCCCACTGTGTCCTGCTGTGTAACGCTCTGTCCCCTCTGTGTCCCTCTGTGTCCAGCTCTGTCCCCGTTGTGTGTCCTCTGTGCCCCGCTGTGTACCCTTCTGTGTCCAGCTGTGTCCCCTCTGTGTCCCGCTGTGTCCCTTCTCTGTCCCCTGCCGTCCACCGCTGTGTCCCCCGGCTGTGTCCCGCAGTGTCCCCGCTGTGTCCCGCTGTGTCCTACTGTGTCCCGTGGTGTCCCGCTTTTTCCCCTCTATGTCCCCTGCTGAGTCCCCTCTGTGTCCCCGCTGTGTCCAGCTGTGTCTTCGCTGTGTCCTCCGCTGTCTCCTACTTTGTCCCACGCTGTGTCCTACTATGTCCCACTGTGTCCCTGCTGTGTCCCCTGCTGTGTCCCGCTGTGTCCCCTGCTGTGTCCTGCTGGGTCCCGCTGTGTCCCCGCTGTGTCCCTGCTGTGTCCGGCTGTGTCCCCTGCTGTGTCCCGCTGTGTCCCGCTGGGTCCCCCGCTGTGTCCCGCTGTGTCCCCGCAGGTTCACCGCTGTTTCACGCTTTGTCCTGCTTTGTTCCGTTGTGTCCCGCTTTGTCCCCCGCTGTGTCCTGCTGTGTCCACTGCTGGGTCCCCGCTGGGTCCCCGCTGGGTCCCTCTGTGTCTCGCTGTTTCCCGCTGTGTCCTCGCTTTGTCCCATGCTGTGTTCCGCTGTGTCCTCCCTGTGTCCCCCGGTCCCCCGCTGTGTCCCGCTGTCCCCCGCTGTGCCCCGCAGTGTCCCGCTGTGTCCCGCTGCGTCCTCGCTGTGTCCCACTGTGTCCCTGCTGTTTCCCCGCTGGGTCCTGCTGGGTCCCACTGTGTCCTGTGGTGTCCCGATTTGTCTCTCGCTATGTCCCCTACTTAGTCCCCTCTGTGCCCCGCTGTGTCCCGCTGTGTCCCCCGCTGTGTCCAGCTGTGTCCCCCGCTGTGTCCTGCTGTGTCCCGCTGTGTCCTGCTGGGTCCCGCAGTGTCCCCGCAGTGTCCCCGCTGTGTCCCGCTGTGTCCCCCGCTGTGTCCCGCTGTGTCCCCGCAGGTTCACCGCTGTTTCACGCTGTGTCCCCCTGTGTTCCGTGGTGTCCCGCTTTGTCCCCCGCTGTGGCCCCCCTGAGCCACCTCTGTGTCCCCGCTGTGTCCCGCTGTGTCCTCGCTGTGTCCGCCTCTGTCTCCCGCTCTGTCCACCGCTGTGTCTCACGCTTTGTCCCCGCTGGGTCCCGCTGTGTCCCGCTCTGTCCCCCACTGTGTCCCCCGCTGAGTCCTCTATGTGTCACCACTGTGTCCCGCTGTGTCCTCGCTGTGTCCCCTGCTATCTCCCGCTTTGTCCCACGCTGTGTCCCGCTGTGTCCCGCTGTGTCCTTGCTGTGTCCCCGGCTGTGTCCTGCTGTGTTCCCGCTGTGTCCCAAGCTGTGTCCCGATGTGTCCCGCTGTGTGCCCCGCTGTGTCCCGCTATGTTCCCGCTGTGTCCCCACTGTGTCCCCGCTGTGTCCTCGCTGTGTCCCGCTGTGTCTACTGCTGTGTCCCCACTGTGTCCCGCTGTGTCCCCGCTGTATCGACGCTGTGTCCCATTTGGTCCCGCTGTATCCTCGCTGTGTTCCCCGCTGTGTCCCGCTGTTTACCCCTCTGTGTCCCCCGCTGTGTCCCGCTGTGTCCCGCTGTGTACTGCTGTGTCCCCTGCTATCTCCCGCTTTGTCCCACGCTGTGTCCCGCTGTGTCCCGCTGTGTCCTCGTTGTGTCCCCGGCTGTGTCCTGCTGTGTTCCCGCTGTGTCCCAAGCTGTGTCCCGCTGTGTCCCGCTGTGTACTGCTGTGTCCCCCGCTGAGTCCCGCTGTGTCCCCGCTGTGTCCCAATGTGTCCTCGCTGTGTCCCGCGCTGGGTCCCGCTGTGTCCCCCCTGTGTCCCCCGCTGTGTCCGGCTGTGTCCGGCTGTGTCTCCCGCTGTGTCCCCCGCAGTGTCAGCACTGTGTCCCGCTGTGTCCTTGCTGTGTCCCCCGCTGTCTCCCGCTCTGTACCCCGCTCTGTCTCAAGCTTTGTCCCCGCTGTGTCCCACTGTGTCCCTAGCTGTGTCCCGCTGTGTCCCACGCTTTGTCCCGCTGAGTCCCATCTGTGTCGCCGCTGTGTCCCACTATGTTCCCGCAGTGTCCCCGCTGTGTCCCGCTGTGTCCTCGCTGTGTCCCCCGAGTGTCCCGTTGTGTCCCCAGCTGTGCACCCCGCTGTGTCCCGCTGTGTTCCCGCTGTAACGGCGCTGGGTCCCGCTGGGTCCCGCTATGTCCTCCCTCTATTCCCCGCTGTGTCCCGCTGTTTCACGCTGTGTCACGCGCTGTCCCCTCTGTGTCCCTCTGTGTCCAGCTCTGTCCCTGTTGTGTGTCCGCTGTGCCCCGCTGTGTACCCTTCTGTGTCCAGCTGTGTCCCCTCTGTGTCCCGCTGTGTCCCTTCTCTTTCCCCCGCTGTCCACCAGTGTGTCCCCCGGCTGTGTCCCCCAGTGTCCCCGCTGTGTCCCGCTGTGTCCTACTGTGTCCCGTGGTGTCCCGCTTTTTCCCCACTATGTCCCCTGCTGAGTCCCCTCTGTGTCCCCGCTGTGTCCAGCTGTGTCCTCGCTGTGTCCTCCGCTGTCTCCCGCTTTGTCCCACGCTGTGTCCTACTGTGTCCCATTGTGTCCCTGCTGTGTCCCCCGCTGTGTCCCGCTGTGTCCCGCTGTGTCCCCCGCTGTGTCCTGCTGGGTCCCGATGTGTCCCTGCTGTGTCCGGCTGTGTCCCCCGCTGTGTCCCGCAGGGTCCCGCTGTGTCCCCCGCTGTGTACCGCTGTGTCCCCGCAGGTTCACCGCTGTTTCACGCTGTGTCCTGCTATGTTCCGTGGTGTCCTGCTTTGTCCCCCGCGGTGTCCCGCTGTGTCCACTGCTGGGTCCCCGCTGGGTCCCGCTGTGTCTCGCTGTTTCCCGCTGTGTCCTCGCATTGTCCCATGCTGTGTTCCGCTGTGTCCTCCCTGTGTCCCCCGCTGTGTCCCGCTGTGTCCCCCACTGTGGCCCGCATGGTCCCGCTGTGTCCCGCTGTGTCCTCGCTGTATCCCACTGTGTCCCCCCTGTTTCCCCGCTGGGTCCTGCTGTGTCCCGCTGTGTCCCGCTGGGTCCCCCGCTTTGTCCCGCTGTGTCCCCGCAGTGTCCCACTGTGTCATGTGGTGTCCCGCTTTGTCCCCCGCTATGTCCCCTGCTGAGTCCCTCTGTGTCCCCGCTGTGTCCCGCTGTGTCCCCCGCTGTGTCCCGCTGTGTCCCCCGCTGTGTCCCTCGCTGTGTCCCCCTCTGTGTCCCGCTGTTTCCCGCAGTGTCATCCGCTGTGTCCTTGTTGTGTCCCTGCTGGGTCCCGCTGTGTCACCGCTGTGTCCGGCTGTGTCCCCGCTCTATAGACACTGTTTACCGCTGTGTCCCCCGCTGGGTCCCGCTGGGTCCCGCTGTGTCCCCCGCTGTGTCCCGCTGTGTCCCCGCAGGTTCACCGCTGTTTCACGCTGTGTCCTGCTGTGTTCCGTGGTGTCCCGCTTTGTCCTCCGCTGTGTCCCGCTGTGTCCACTGCTGGGTCCCCGCCTTGTCCCGCTGTGTCTCGCTGTGTCCCGCTGTGTCCTCGCTTTGTCCCATGCTGTGTTAAGCTGTGTTCTCCCTGTGTCCCCCGCTGTGTCCCGCTGTGTCCCCTGCTGTTCCCCGCAGTGTCCCGCTGTGTCCCGCTGGGTCCTGCTGGGTCCCCCGCTGTGTCCCGCTGTGTCCTCGCTGTGTCCCCTGCTGTCTCCTGCTTTGTCCCACGCTGTGTCCCAATGTGTCCCGCTGTGTCCTCGCTGTGTCCCCTGCTGTGTCCTGCTGTGTTCCCGCTGTGTCCCAAGCTGTGTCCCGCTTTGTCCCGCTGTGTGCCCCGCTGTGTCCCACTATGTTCCCGCAGTGTCCCCGCTGTGTCCCCGCTGTGTCCTCGCTGTGTTCCCCGCTGTGTCCCGCTGTGTCCCCCGCTGTGTCTCGCTGTGTCTACTGCAGTGTCCCCACTGTGTCCCGCTGTGTCTCGCTGTGTCCCGCTGTGTCCTAGCTGTTTCCCACGCTGTGTTCTGCTGTGTCCTCGGTGTGTCCCCCGCTGTGTCCCGTTGTGTCCCCAGCTGTGTACCCCACTGTGTCCCCCTGTGTCCCCGCTGTATCGACGCTGTTTCCCGCTGGGTGCCCGCTGTGTCCTCCCTGTGTTCCCCACTGTGTCCCGCTATGTACCCCTGA
>NW_012296526.1:0-4685 GCF_000151885.1 Dipodomys ordii
GTCCTTCTCCTATTTCTTCTGCTTCTGCTTCTCCTGTTTCTGCATCTCCTGCTTCTCCTTCTGCTGCTAATTCTGCTTCTCCTGCTGCTTTTCCTTCTCCTGCTCCTTCTTCTGCTTCTCTTTCTGCTTCTCCTTCTGTTTCTCCTTCTCATTCTCCTTCTCGTTCTTCTGCTTTTCCTTCTGCTTCTCCTTCGGCTTCTGCATCTTCTGCTTTTTCTGCTACTGCCTCTGCTTCTTCTGTTTCTTCTGCTTCTCCTTCTGCTTTTTCTTCTCTTTCTGCTTCTGCTTCTCCTTCTGCTTCTCCAGATTCTGCTTCTTCTCCTTCTCCTGCTTCTCCTTCTGCTTCAAGTTCTGCTTCTGCTTCTTCGGCTTCTTCTGCTTCTGCTTCTCCTGCTGCTGCTTCTTCTGCTTCTCCTCCTTCTCTTTCTGATTTTCCTTCTGTTTCTGCTTCTTCTTCTGCTTCTGCTTCTTCTCCTTCTGTTTCTTCTGCTTCTGCTTCTCCTTCTGCTTCTCCTATTGATTCTGCTGCCCTTCCTTCTCCTTCTCCTTGTCCTACTTCTGCTTCTCCTTCTGCTTCTGCTTCTTCTGCTTCTCCTGCTTCTCCTTCTGCATCTTCTTCTGCTTCAGCTTCTTATGCTTTTTCTTTTTCTTCTGGTTCTGCTTCTCCTTCTTCTGCTTCTCCTCCTGATTCTCCTTCTGCTTCTCCTTCTGCTGCTCCTTCTCCTTCTTCTGCTTCTCCCTCTGCTTCTGCTTCTTCTGCTTCTTCTTTTTCTTCTGGTTCTGCTTCTCCTGCTTCTGCTTCTTATGCTTCTTCTGCTTCTTCTTCTTCTTTTTCTGCTTCTACTTCTCTTTCTGCTTCTGCTTCTCCTGCTTGTTTTTCTGCTTCTTCTGCTGCTTCTCCTTTTGCTGGTTCTTCTACTTCTTCTTCTGCTTCTCTTTTTGCTTCTCCTTCTGCTTCTGCTTCTGCGTCTTCTGTTTCTCCTTCCTGAATTTCTGGTTCTACTTGTTCTGCGGCTTCTCCTTCTGCTTCTGCTTCTACTTCTGCTTCTGTTTCTGCTTCTTCTGCTTCTTCTGTTTCGGCTTCTCCTGCTTCTTTTTCTTGTGCTTCTCCTGCTTCTGTTACTGCTTCTCATTCCGCTTCTGCTTCTCCTTCTGCTTCTCCTCCTTCTCCTTCTCCTACCTCTGCTTCTCCTTCAACTTCTGCTTCTTCTGTTTCTCCTGCTTCTCCTTCTGCATCTCCTTCTGCTTGTGGTTGTCCTTATGCTTCTTCTTCTGCTTCTGCTTCTCCTTCTCCTTCTTTTGCTTCTCCTTTTGCTTCTGCTTCTTCTGCTTTTCCTTCTTCTCCTTCTGCTTCTGCTTCTTCTGCTTCTCCTTCTGCATCTTCTTCTGCTTCTCCTTCTTCTTCTTCTGCTTCTCCTTCTGATTCTCCTTCTGCTTCTTCTTCTGCTTTACCTGCTTCTCTTTCTGCTTCTCCTTCTGCTGCTCCTTCTGTTTCTCCTTCTTGTTCTTCTGCTTTTCCTTCTGCTTCTCGTTCTGCTTCTGCTACAACTGCTACTGCTTCTACTTCTTCTGTTTCATCTGCTTCTCCTTCTGCTTCAGGTTCTGCTTCTGCTTCTTCGGATTCTTATGCTTCTGCTTCTTCTGCTTCTGCTTCTTCTGCTTCCCCTCCTTCTCTTTCTGCTTCTCCTTCTGTTTCTGTTTCTCCTTCTGCTTCTTGTCCTTCACCTGTTTCTTCTGCTTCTGCTTCTGCTTCTCCTGTTTCTGCTTC
Source organism: Dipodomys ordii (assembly GCF_000151885.1). Classification (NCBI taxonomy): domain Eukaryota; kingdom Metazoa; phylum Chordata; class Mammalia; order Rodentia; family Heteromyidae; genus Dipodomys; species Dipodomys ordii. Next base: position 1,769 of record NW_012296526.1, read on the forward strand.
TCCTGCTTCTCCTTCTGCTGTTCTTTCTGCTTCTCCTGCTGCTTTTCCTTCTCCTGCTCCTTCTTCTGCTTCTCTTTCTGCTTCTCCTTCTGTTTCTCCTTCTCCTTCTCGTTCTTCTGCTTTTCCTTCTGCTTCTCCTTCTGCTCCTGCATCTTCTGCTTCTTCTGCTACTGCCTCTGCTTCTTCTGTTTCTTCTGCTTCCCCTTATGCTTCTCCTTCTGCTTTTGCTTCTCTTTCTGCTTCTGCTTCTCCTTCTGCTTCTCCAGATTCTGCTTCTTCTGCTTCTCCTGTATCTCCTTATGCTTCAGGTTCTGCTTCTGCTTCTTCGGCTTCTTCTGCTTCTGCTTCTCCTGCTGCTGCTTCTTCTGCTGCTCCTGCTTCTATTTCTGCTTTTCCTTCTGTTTCTGCTTCTCCTTCTGCTTCTGCTTCTTCTCCTTCTTATGTTTCTTCTGCTTCTGCTTCTCCTGCTTCTGCTTCTCCTGCTTCTCGTTGTGCTTCTCTTTCTGCTTCTCCTTCTCCTTCTTCTGCTTCTCCTTCTGCTTCTGTTTCAATTTCTCTTTCTGCTTCTCATTCTGCTTCTTCGTCTTCTGTTTCTTCTGCTTCTCCTGCTTCCGCTTCTCCTGCTTCTCCTACTTCTCGTGCTGCTTTTCCTTCTGCGTCTCTTTCTGATTCTGCTTATCCTTTTGCTTCTCCTACTCCTAATCCTTCTCTCTCGCCTTCTCCGACTTCTTCTTCTTCTGCTTCTCTTGCTGCTTCTGCTTCTGCTTATTATACTATTACTGTTTCTTCTGCTTCTGCTTCAGATTGTGCTTCTTCTGTTTCTCCTTCTGCTTCAGATTCTGCTTCTGCTTCTTCGGCTTCTCCTGTTTCTTCTGTTTCTCCTGCTTCTTCTGCTTCTCCTGCTTCTCTTTTTGCTTCTCCTTCGCTTCTGCTTCTCCTTCTGCTTCTGCTTCTGCTCTTCTCCTTCTTCTGTTTCTTTTGCTTCTGTTTCTTCTGCTTCTTCTTCTGTTTCTTCTGCTTCTACTTCTGCTTCTCCTTCTCCACTTTCTGCTTCTACTTCTGCTTCTTCTGATTCTCCTGCTTCTCCTTCTTGTTCTCCTTCTGTTTCTGCTTCTCTTTCTGCTTCTGCTTCTCCTTCTGCTGCTCCTTCTCCTTCTCCTTCTTCTGCTTCTCCCACTGCTTCTGCTTCTGCTTCTTTTGCTTATTCTTATTCTTCTGCTTCTCCTGCTTCTGCTTCTTCTGCTTCTACTGCTTCTCCTTATGCTTCTCCTTATGCTTCTCCTTATGCTTCTCCTTATGCTTCTTCTTCTTCTTCTTCTTCTTCTTCTTCTTCTTCTTCTTCTTCTTCTTCTTCTTCTTCTTCTTCTTCTTCTTCTTCTTCTTCGTCTTCTTCTTCTCTTTCTTCTTCTTCTGCTTTTCCTGCTTCTTCTGCTTCTACTGCTTCTCTTTCTGCTTCTCTTTCTGCTTCTGCTTCTCCTTCTGCTTCTCCTATTGATTCTGCTGCCCTTCCTTCTCCTTCTCCTTCTCCTACTTCTGCTTCTCCTTCTGCTTCTGCTTCTTCTGCTTCTCCTGCTTCTCCTTCTGCATCTTCTTCTGCTTCTGCTTCTTCTTCTGCTTCTGCTTCTCCTTCTTCTGCTTCTCCTCCTGATTCTCCTTCTGCTTCTCCTTCTGCTGCTCCTTCTCCTTCTTCTGCTTCTCCCTCTGCTTCTGCTTCTTATGCTTCTTCTTTTTCTTCTGGTTCTGCATCTCCTGCTTCTGCTTCTTATGCTTCTTCTGCTTCTTCTTCTTCTTCTTCTGCTTCTTCTGCTTCTACTTCTCTTTCTGCTTCTCCTTCTCCTGCTTGTTTTTCTGCTTCTTCTGCTACTTCTCCTTTTGCTGGTTCTTCTTCTGCTGCTTCTCTTTTTGCTTCTCCTTCTGCTGCTGCTTCTGCTTCTTCTGTTTCTCCTGCCTGAATTTCTGGTTCTACTTGTTCTGCTGCTTCTCCTTCTGCTTCTGCTTCTACTTCTGCTTCTGTTTCTGCTTCTTCTGCTTCTTCTGTTTCGGCTTCTCCTGCTTCTTTTTCTTGTGCTTCTCCTGCTTCTGTTTCTGCTTCTCATTCCGCTTCTGCTTCTCCTTCTGCTTCTGCTTCTCCTCCTTCTCCTTCTCCTACTTCTGCTTCTCCTTCAGCTTCTGCTTCTTCTCTTTCTCCTGCTTCTCCTTCTGCATCTCCTTCTGCTTGTGTTTGTCCTTATGCTTCTTCTTCTGCTTCTGCTTCTCCTTCTCCTTCTTTTGCTTCTCCTTTTGCTTCTGCTTCTTCTGCTTTTCCTTCTTCTCCTTCTGCTTCTGCTTCTTCTGCTTTTCCTTCTGCATCTTCTTCTGCTTCTCCTTCTTCTTCTTCTGCTTCTCCTTCTGATTCTCCTTCTGCTTCTTCTTCTTCTGCTTTACCTGCTTCTCTTTCTGCTTCTCCTTCTGTTTCTGCTTCTCCTTCTGCTTCTGCTTCTTGTCCTTCTCCTGTTTCTTCTGCTTCTGCTTCTGCTTCTCCTGTTTCTGCTTCTCCTGCTTCTCCTTCTGCTGCTCTTTCTGCTTCTCCTGCTGCTTTTCCTTCTCCTGCTCCTTCTTCTGCTTCTCTTTCTGCTTCTCCTTCTGTTTCTCCTTCTCCTTCTCCTTCTCGTTCTTCTGCTTTTCCTTATGCTTCTCCTTCTGCTTCTGCATCTTCTGCTTCTTCTGCTACTGCCTCTGCTTCTTCTGTTTCTTCTGCTTCTCCTTCTGCTTTTCCTTCTCTTTCTGCTTCTGCTTCTCCTTCTGCTTCTCCAGATTCTGCTTCTTCTGCTTCTCCTGCTTCTCCTTCTGCTTCAGGTTCTGCTTCTGCTTCTTCGGATTCTTCTGCTTCTGCTTCTCCTGCTGCTGCTTCTTCTGCTTCTCCTGCTTCTCTTTTTGA
>NW_012296527.1:0-4685 GCF_000151885.1 Dipodomys ordii
CCCCACTGTGTCCTGCTGTGTCCCCCGCTCTGTCCCGCTATGTCTTGCTGTGTCCCGCTGTGTCCCGCTCTGTCACTGCTGTGTCCCGCTGTGTCCCCGCTGTGTCCCGCTGTGTAGCCTGTTGTGTCGAGCTGTGTCAGCGCTGTGTCCCGCTGTGTCCCCTCTCTGTCTCCGCTGTCCCCCTCTGTGTCCTCCATTGTGTCCCGCTGTGTCCCGCTGTGTCCCGCGCTTTGTCCCACTGTGTCCCCTGCTGTGTCCCGCTGTGTCCCCGCTGTGTCCCGCTGTTTCCTTGCTGTGTCCCCTGCTGTGTCCCGCTGTGTCCTCGCTATGTCCCCCGCGGTGTCCTGCTGTGTCACGCTGTTTCCCCGCTGTGTCCCCCGCTTTTTCCCGCTGTGTCCCCCGCTTTGTCCCGCTTTGTCCCCCGCTTTGTCCCCCGCTGTGTCCCCTGCTGTGTCCCCGCTGTGTCCCCCGCTGTGTCCCGCTGTTTCCTTGCTGTGTCCCCCGCTGTGTCCCGCTGTGTCCTCGCTGTGTCCCCCGCGGTGTCCCGCTGTGTCCCGGCAGGCTCACTGCTGTTTCCTGCTGTGTTTCGCTCCTGCTGTGTTTCTTGGTGTACCGCTTTGTCCCCCGCTGTGTCCCTTGCTGAGTCCCCGCTGTGTCCCCGCTGTGTCCCCCGGTGTCCTAGCTGTGTCCCCCACTGTCTCCCGCTCTGTCCCCCGCTGTGTCTCACGCTTTGTCCCCGCTGTGTCCCATTGTGTCCCGCTGTGTCCCGCTGTGCCCCCACTGTGTCCCGTTGTGTCCACAGCTGTGTACCACTCTGTGTAACGCTGTGTCCCCGCAGTATCGACGCTGTGTCCCGCTGTGTCCCGCTGTGTCCTTGCTGTGTTCCCTGCTGTGTCCCTCTGTGTCCCCCGCTGTGCCCCCCACTGTGTTCTCGCTGTGTCCCCCGCTGTGTCCCACTGTGTCCCCGCTGTGTCCCCCGCTGTGTCTCCCTCTGTATCCCGCTGTGTCCCGCTGTGTCCCCCTCTGTCCCCACTGTGTCCCGCTGTGTCCCGCTGTATCCCCGCTTTATGCCCGCTGTGTCCCGCTGTGTAGCCCGTTGTGTCCAGCTGTGTCACCACTGTGTCCCGCTGTGTCCTCTCTCTGTCTCCGCTGTCGCCCTCTGTGTCCTCCATTGTGTCCCGCAGTGTCCTGCTGTGTCCTCTGCTTTGACCCGCTGTGTCCCCCGCTGTGTCCCGATGTGTCCCCCGCTTTGTCCCCCGCTGTGTCCCGCTGTTCTCCCGCTGTGTCCCGCTGTGTCACGCTGTTTCCCCGCTGTGTCCCCGCTGTGTCCCTCTGTGTACCCCGCTGTGTCCAGCTTTGTCCCCGCTGTGTCTCGCTGTGTCCCATGCTCTGTCCCACACTGTGTCCCGCTCTGTCCCCCCTCTGTGTCCCGCTGTGTCCCCCCGCTGTGTCCCACTGTGTCCCCGCAGTGTCACTGCTGTTTCCTGCTGTGTCCCGCTGTGTTCCGTGGTGTCCCTCTTTGTCTCCCGCTGTGTCCCCCGCTGAGACCCCGCTGTGTCAACGCTGTGTCCCCCTGTGTCCTGGCTGTGTCCCCCGCTGTCTCCAGCTCTGTACCCCGCTGTGTCTCACGCTTTGTCCCCGCTGTGTCCCACTGTGTCCCGCTGTGCCCCCACTGTGTCCCCACTGTGTCCCTGCTGTGTCCCTGCTGTGTCGCCGCTGTGTCCCGCTGTTTCCTGCTGTGTCATCGCTTTGTCCCACGCTGTGTTCCTCTGTGTCCCCCGCTGTGTCCCGCTGTGTCCCCTGCTGTGTCCCGCTGTGTCCCGCTTTGTCCCTGCTGTGACCCTCTCTGTCCCCGCTGTATTGACGCTGTGTCCCGGTGTGTCCCGCTGTGTACCCCGCTGTGTCCAGCTGTGTCCTTTTGTGTCACACTGTTTCCCCGCTGTGTCCCTGCTGTGTCCCACTGTGTACCAGGCTGTGTCCAGCTTTGTCCCCGCTGTGTCTCGCTGTGTCCCACGCTCTGTCCCACACTGTGTCCCGAAGTGTCCCCCGCTGTGTCCCGCAGTGTCCCCCGCTGTGTCCCACTGTGTCCCCCGCTGAGTCCCCGCTGTGTCACCGCTGTGTCCCGCTGTGTCCTGCTGTGTCCCCACTGTGTGTCCGCTGTGTCCCTCTGTGTACCCCGCTGTGTCCAGCTGTGTCCCCGCTCTGTCCCGCTGTGTCCCCTCTCTGTCCCCCGCGGTGTCCCCCGCTGTGTCCCGCTGTGTCCCGCTGTGTCCTGCTGTGTCACACTGTGTCCCGTGTTGTCCCGCTTTGTCCCCCGCTGTGACCTCGCAGTGTTTCCCGCTGTGTCCCGCTGTGTCCTCGCTGTGTTCCCCGCTGTGTCCCGCTGTGTCCACCGTTGTGTCCACCGCTGTGTCCTCGCTGTGTCCCGCTGTGTACCCCGCTGTGTCCCGCTAGGTTCCCGCAGTGCCCCGCTGTGTCCCGCTGTGTCCCGCTGTGTCCTCGCTGTGTCCCCCGCTGTGTCCCGTTGTGTCCCCAGCTGTGTACCTCGCTGTGGCCCAATGTGTCCTGCTGTGTCATGCTCTGTCCTGCTCTGTCCCCGCTGTGTCCCACTGTGTCCCGCTGTGTCCCCACTGTGTGCCCGCTGTGTCCCTCTGTGTACCCCGCTGTGTCCAGCTCTGTCCCCGCTGTGTCCCGCTGTGTCCCCTCTATGTCCCCTGCTTTGTCCCCCGCTGTGTCCCGCTGTGTCCCGCTGTGTCACACTGTGTCCCGTGTTGTCCCGCTTTGTCCCCCGCTGTGACCTCGTTGTGTTTCCCGCTGTGTCCCGCTGTGTACCATTCTGTGACCCCGCTGTGTCCCGCTCGGTATCCCGCTGTGTCCCTCTATGTTCCCGCAGTGTCCCCGCTGTGTCGCGCTGTGTCCTTGCTGTGTCCACTGCTGTGTCCCGTTGTGTCCCCAGCTGTGTTCCCCGTTGTGTCCCGCTGAGTCCCCCGCTGTGTCCGCCGCTGTGTCCCTGCTATGTCCCTGGTGTGTCCACGCTGTGTCCCGCTGTGTCCCGCTTTGTCCTCGCTGTGTCCCAAGCTGTGTTCCGCTGTGTCCCCCGCTGTGTCCCGCTGTGTCCCGCTGTGTCCCTGCTGTGTCCCACTGTGTCCCCCGCTGTGTCCCGCTGTGCCCCTGCTGTGACCCGCTCTGTCCCCGCTGTATTGACGCTGTGTCCCGGTGTGTCCCACTGTGTCCGCGCTGTCTTCCCGGCTGTGTCCCGCTGTGTACCCCTCTGTGTCCCCTGCTGTGTCCCGCAGTGTCCCCGGCTGTGACCCGCTGTGTTCCGCTCTGTCCCCTGCTGTGTCCCCACTGTGTGCCCCCGGTGTCCCGCTGTGTCCCCTCTCTGTCCCCAGCTGTCCCCCGCTGTTTCCCCCGCTGTGTCCCACTGTGTCCCGCTGTGTCGCCCATTTGCCCCGCTGTGCCCCTGCAGTGTCCCCGCTGTGTCCCACTGTGTCACACTGTGTCCCGTGTTGTCCTGCTTTGGCCCCCGCTGTGACCTCGCTGTGTTTCTCTCTGTGTCCCACTGTGTACCCCGCTGTGTCCAGCTGTGTCCTCGCTGTGTCCCCCGCTGTCTCCTGCTTTGTCCCACGCTGTGTCCCGCTGTGACCCACTGTGTCCTCGCTGTGTCCCCCGCTGTGTCCCGTTGTGTCCCGCTGTGTCCCGCTGTGTCCCGCTGTGTCCCACTGTGTCCTTGCTGTGTCCCACGCTGTGTCCCGCTGTGTCCACTGCTGTGTCCCGCTGTGTTCCCGCTGTGTCCCCCTGTGTCCCCCACTGTGTCCCGCTGTGTCCCGCTGTGTCCTCGATGTGTCCCACGCTGTGTTCCGCTGTGTCCTCCGCTGTGTCCTGCTGTGTCCCGCTGTGTCCCCGCTGTGTCCCTCTGTGTCCCTCGCTGTGTCCCGCTGTGTCTCGCTGTGTCCCTGCTGTGACCCGCTCTGTCCCCGCTGTATTGACGATGTGTCCCGGTGTGTCCCGCTGTGTCCACGCTGTGTTCCCGGCCGTGTCCCGCTGTGTACCCCTCTGTTTCCCCCGCTGTGACCCGCTGTGTCCCGCTGTGTCCCCCGCTGTGTCCCCACTGTGTGCCCCCTGTGTCCCGCTGTGTACCCCGCTGTGTCCAGCTGTGTCCCCGCTGTATCCTGCTGTGTCCCCTCTCTGTCTCCTGCTGTCCCCCGCTGTGTCTCCCGCTGTGTCCTGCTGTGTCGCGCTGTGTCGCCCGCTTTGTCCCGCTGTGCCCCTGCAGTGTCCCCGCTGTGTCACACTGTGTCACACTCTGTCCCGTGTTGTCCTGCTTTGGCCCCCGCTGTGACCTCGCTGTGTTTCTCTCTGTGTCCCGCTGTGTACGCTTCTGTGTCCTCCACTGTGTCCCGCTGTGTACCCCGCTGTGTCCAGCTGTGTCCTCGCTGTGTCCGCCGCTGTCTCCTGCTTTGTCCCACGCTGTGTCCCGCTGTGACCCGCTGTGTCCTCGCTGTGTCCCCCGCTGTGTCCCGCTGTGTCCCCGCTGTGTCCACTGCTGTGTCCCGCAGTGTCCCCCGCTGTGTCCCGCTATGTTCCCGCAGTGTCCCCGCTGTGTCCCGCTGTGTCCCACTGTGTCCCGTGGTGTCCCAGTTTGTCCCCCGCTGTGTCCCCTGGTGAGTCCCCGCTTGAGAACT
>NW_012296528.1:0-4685 GCF_000151885.1 Dipodomys ordii
TGCGGGGACACAGGGAGACAAAGCGTGGGACACATATTGGACACAGCGGGGGACACCTTGGGGGTCACAGCGGGACACAGCGGGACACAGCAGGGGGACACAGCGAGGACACCACGGAACACAGCGGGACACAGCGGGAAACAGAGGGGAACCTGCGGGGACACAGTGGTACACAGTGGCGGACACAGTGGGAAACAGCGGGGGACACAGCGGGACACAGTGGGGGACAGAGCGTGGGACACAGCGAGACACAGCGGGGACAAAGCTGGACACAGCGGGGTACACAGAGGGACACAGCTGGGACACAGTGGGGAAACAGCGTGACACAGCAGGACACAGCGGGAAACAGCGGGGGACACAGCGAGGACACAGCGGCACACAACAGGGGACACAGCAAGGACACAGTGGGACACAGCGGGGGACACAGCAAGACATAGCGGGGGACACAGCGGGGGACACAGAGGGACACAACAGGACTCAGCGGAGGACACAGCAGTACACAGCGGGACACAGCGGGGACACAGCAGCGACACAGCGGGGGACACAGGGATGACACAGCGGGATCTAGCGGGACCTAGCGATGATACAGCAGGGACACAGCGGGACACAGAGGGTAAAAAAGCGAGGACACAGCGGAACACAGCGGGGACACAGTCGTAGACACAGCGGGACACAGTGGCGGACACAGCGGGACACAGCGGGGAACACAGCGAGGACACAGCGGGACCCTGCGCGACACAGCATCGATACAGCGGGGACAGAGCGTTACACAGCGAGGTACACAGCTGTGAACACAGCGGGACACAGCGCGACACAGTGGGACACAGCAGGCACAAAGCTTGAGACACAGCGGGGTACAGAGCGGGAGACAGCGGGGGACACAGCGAGGACACAGCGGGACACAGCGCTGACACTGCGGGGGACACAGCGGTACACAGCGGGGAACACAGCAGGGGACACAGAGGGACACAGCAGGACACAGCGGGGGACACAGGGAGGACACAGCGGGACACAGCGGGGGACACAGCGAGGACACATTGGGACACAGCAGGGACACAGCGGGGACTCAGCGGGGGACACATCGGGATACAGCGGAGAACACAGCGAGGACACAGCGGGACACAGTGAGACACAGCGGGACACAGCGGGGGACACAGCGGGACACAGCGGGGAACACAGGGAGGACATAGCGGGACCCAGCGGGACCCAGCGCCGTTACAGCGGGGACACAGCGGGACACAGCGGGGTGCACAGCTGGGGACACAACGGGACACTCGGGGGACACAGCGAGGACACAGCGGGACACAGCGGGACACAGCGGGGACACTGCGGGACACATAAGGACAAAGCGGGGGACAGAGCGGGACACAGCGGGCCACAGCGGGGGACCCAGCGGGGGACAACGGAGACAGAGAGTGGCCACAGCGAGACACAGCGGGGACAAAGCTGGACACAGCGGGGTACACAGAGGGACACAGCTGGGACACAGCGGGGAAACAGCGTGACACAGCAGGACACAGCGGGAAACAGCGGGGGACACAGCGAGGACACAGCGGCACACAACGGGGGACACAGCAAGGACACAGTGGGGCACAGCGGGGGACACAGCAAGACATAGCGGGGGACACAGCGGGGGACACAGAGGGACACAACGGGACTCAGCGGGGGACACAGCAGTACACAGCGGGACACAGCGGGGACACAGCAGGGACACAGCGGGGGGCACAGGGATGACACAGCGGGACCCAGCGGGACCCAGCGTCGATACAGCAGGCACACAGCGGGACACAGATGTAAAAAAGCGAGGACACAGCGGAACACAGCGGGGACACAGCCGTAGACACAGCGGGACACAGTGGCGGACACAGCGGGACACAGCGGGGAACACAGCGAGGACACAGCGGGACCCTGCGCGACACAGCGTCGATACAGCGGGGACAGAGCGTTACACAGCGAGGTACACAGCTGTGAACACAGCGGGACACAGCGCGACACAGTGGGACACAGCAGGCACAAAGCTTGAGACACAGCGGGGTACAGAGCGGGAGACAGCGGGGGACACAGCGAGGACACAGCGGGACACAGCGCTGACACTGTGGGGGACACAGCGGTACACAGCGGGGAACACAGCGGGGGACACAGCGGGACACAGCGGGACACAGCGGGGGACACAGGGATGACACAGTGGGACACAGCAGGGGACACAGCGAGGACACATTGGGACACAGCAGGGACACAGCGGGGACTCGGCGGGGGACACATCGGGATACAGCGGAGAACACAGCGAGGACACAGCGGGACACAGTGAGACACAGCGGGACACAGCGGGGGACACAGCGGGACACAGCAGGGAACACAGGGAGGACATAGCGGGACCCAGCGGGACCCAGCGCCGTTACAGCGGGGACACAGCGGGGTGCACAGCTGGGGACACAACGGGACACTCGGGGGACACAGCGAGGACACAGCGGGACACAGCGGGACACAGCGGGGACACTGCGGGAACATAGTGGGACACAGCGGCGACACAGATGGGACTCAGCGGGACAAAGCGGGGGACACAGCGGGACACAGCTAGGGACACAGCAGGGACAAAGCGGCAGACAGCCGGGGACACAGCGAGGACACAGCGGGACACAGCGGCGACACAGATGGGACTCAGTGGGACAAAGCGGGGGACACAGCGGGACACAGCTAGGGACACAGCAGGGACAAAGCGGCAGACAGCCGGGGACACAGCGAGGACACAGCGGGACACAGCGGCGACACAGATGGGACTCAGCGGGACAAAGCGGGGGACACAGCGGGACACAGCGGGACACAGCGGGGGACACAGCGGGGGACAGCGGAGACAGAGAGGGGCCAAAGCGAGACACAACGGTGACACAGCTGGACACAACAGAGTACACAACGGGACACAGTGGGCACACAGCGGGGACACAGCGGGACATAGCGGGACAAAGCGGAACACAGCGGGTGTCACAGCGGGACACAGCAGGGGACCCAGCGAGGACACAGCGGGACACAGCGGGAGACACAGCTGTGGACACAGCGGGACACAGCGGGGAACACATCGAGGACCCAGCGGGACCCAGCAGGAGACAGCGTCGATACAGCAGGGACACAGCGGGTCGATACAGCAGGGACACAGCGGGACACAGCGGGACACAGCGGGACACAGCTGGGGACACAGCGGGGACACAGTGGGACACAGCGGAACACAGCGAGGGACAAAGCGGGAGACAGCGGGGGACACAGCGAGGACACAGGGGGACACAGCGGCGACACAGAGGGGACTCAGCGGGGGACACAGCGTGGGACAAAGTGGGACACCACGGGACACAGTGTTACACAGCGGGACACAGTGGGGACACTGCGGGACACAGCAGGACAAAGCGGGTGACACAGCGGGACACAGCGGGCCACAGCGGGGGACCCAGCGGGGGACAGCAGAGACAGAGATTGGCCACAGCGAGACACAGCGGGGACAAAGCTGGACACAGCGGGGTACACAGAGGGACACAGCTGGGACACAGTGGGGAAACAGCGTGACACAGCAGGACACAGCGGGAAACAGCGGGGGACACAGCGAGGACACAGCGGCACACAACGGGGGACACAGCAAGACAAAGTGGGACACAGCGGGGGACACAGCAAGACATAGCGGGGACACAGCGGGGGACACAGAGGGACACAACGGGACTCAGCGGGACACAGCGGCCACAAAGCAGTAGACACAGCGGGACACACTGGCGGACACGGCAGGACATAGCTGGGGACACAGGGAGGACACAGCGGGACCCAGTGGGAACCAGCGTCGATACAGCGGGGATACAGCGGGACACAGCGAGGTACACAGCTGGGGACACAACGGGACACAGCGGGGGACACAGCGAGGACACAGCGGGACACAGCGGGACACTGCGGGAACATAGCGGGACACAGCGGGGGACACAGCGGAACACAGCGGAACACAGCTGGGGACATAGCGGGGACACAGCGGGATACAGCGGGGGACACAGGAAGGACACAGCGTGACACAGCGGAACAAAGCGGGGGACAAAGCGGAAGACAGCGGGGGACACAGCGAGGACAGAGCGGGACACAGCGGGACACAGAGGGGACAAAGCAGTAGACACAGCGGGACACAGTGGCAGACACGGCGGGACATAGCTGGGGACACAGGGAGGACACAGCGGGACCCAGTGGGACCCAGCGTCGATATAGCGTGGACACAGCGGGACACAGCGAGGTACACAGCTGGGGACACAACGGGACACAGCGGGGGACACAGCGAGGACACAGCGGGACACAGCAGGACAGTGCGGGAACATAGCGGGACACAGCGGGGTACACAGTGGGACACAGCGGGACACAGCTGGGGACATAGCGGGGACACAGCGGGACACAGCGGGGGAAACAGCGAGGACATAGCGTGACACAGCGGGGACACAGCGGGGGACAAAGTGGGAGACAGCGGGGGACATAGCGAGGACACAGCAGGACACAGCGGCCACAAAGAGGGGACTCAGCGGTGGACACAGTGGGGGACAAAGAGGGACACCACGGGACACAGTGGGACACAATGGGACACAGCGGGACACTGCGGGGACACAGCAGGACAAAGCAGGGGAAACAGCGGGACACAGCGGGCACACAGCGGGGACACAGCGGGACACAGCGGG
>NW_012296529.1:0-4684 GCF_000151885.1 Dipodomys ordii
TCTCCTTCAATTTCTCCTTCTTGTGCTTCTCATTCTGCTTCTGCTTCTGCTTCTCCTGCTTCTGCTTCTTCTGTTTCTCCTTCTGCTTCTTCTTCTGCTTCTCTTTCTGCTTCTTATTCTGCTTTTGCTCCTCCTACTCCTAATCCTTCTCTTTCTCCTTCTTCTTCTGCTTCTCGTTCTGCTTCTGCTTCTTCTGCTTGTTCGGTTTCTTCTGCTTCTACTTTTCCAGCTTCTGCTGCTTCTGCTTCTCCTTCTGCTTCAGGTTCTCCTTCTGATTCTTCGGCTTCTTCTGTTTCTTCTGCTTCTGCTTCTCCTGCTACTGCTTCTTCTGCTTCTTTTGCTTCTCTTTCTGCTTCTCCTTCTGCTTCTGCTTCTTCTTCTGCTCCTTCTCTTTCTTCTTTTTCTTCTTCTTCTTCTGCTTCTCCCGCTTCTGCTTCTTCTGCTTCTCCTGCTTGTCCTTCTCCTTCTGCTTCTCCTTCTCCTTCTTCTGCTTCTCTTTCTGCTTCTGCTTCTTCTGATTCTCCAACTTCTCCTTCTTCTTCTCCTTCTATTTCTGCTTCTCTTTCTGCTTCTGCATCTCCTTCTGCTTCACCTTCTGCTGCTCCTTCTCCTTCTTCTGTTTCTCCCTCTGCTTCTGCTTCTTATGCTTCTTCTTTATCTTCTGCTGCTGCTTCTCCTGCTTCTGCTTCTTGTGCTTCTACTGCTTCTTATTCTGCTTCTGTTTCTTCTGCTTCTACTTCTCTTTCTGCTTCTGCTTCTCCTGCTCGTTTTTCTGCTTCTTCTGCTGCTTCTCCTTCTGCTGCTTCTTCTACTTCTCCTACTGCTTCTCTTTTCTCTTTTTGCTTCTCCTTCGGCTTCTGCTTCTTCTGTTTCTCCTGCCTGAATTTCTGGTTCTACTTCTTCTGCTGCTTCTCCTTCTGTTTCTGCTTCTACTTCTGCTTCTGTTTCTGCTTCTTCTGCTTCTTCTCTTAGGGCTTCTCCTGCTTCTGCTTCTTGTGCTTATCCTGCTTCTCTTTCTGCTTCTCATTCCGCTTCTGCTTCTCTTTCTGCTTCAGCTTCTCCTCCTTCTCCTTCTGCTACTTCTGCTTCTCCTTCAGCTTCTGCTTCTCCTGCTTCTCCTTCTGCATCTCCTTCTGCTTGTGCTGGTCCTTATGCTTCTTCTGCTTCTGCTTCTCCTGTTTCTGCATCTCCTGCTTCTCCTTCTGCTGCTCTTGTTGCTTCTCCTGCTGATTTTCCTTCTCCTGCTCCTTCTTCTGCTTCTCTTTCTGCTTCTCCTGTTTCTCCTTCTCCTTCTCCTTCTCGTTCTTCTGCTTTTCCTTCTGCTTCTCCTTCTACTTCTGCATATTCTGCTTCTTCTGGTACTTCCTCTGCTTCTTCTGTTTCTTCTGCTTCTTCTTTTGTTTTGCTTCTCCCGCTGCTTCTGCTTCTGCTTCTTTTGCTAATTCTTTTTCTTCTGTTTCGGCTTCTCCTGCTTCTGCTTCTTCTGCTTCTACTGCTTCTCCTTATGCTTCTCCTTATGCTTCTCCTTCTTCTTCTTCTTCTTCTTCTTCTTCTTCTTCTTCTTCTTCTTCTTCTTCTTCTTCTTCTTCTTCTTCTTCTTCTTCTTCTTCTTCTTCTTCTTCTTGTTCTTCTTGTTCTTCTTCTTCTTCTTCTTCTTCTTCTTCTTCTTCTTCTTCTTCTTCTTCTTCTTCTTTCTTCTGCTTATGATTTTCCTGCTTCTTCTGCTTCTACTGCTTCTCTTTCTGCTTCTCATTCTGCTTCTGCTTCTCCTTCTGCTTCTCCTATTGCTTCTGCTGCTCTTTCTTCTCCTTCTCCTACTTCTTTTTCTGCTTTTGTTTTTCTGCTTCTTCTGCTTCTCCTTCAGCATCTCCTTCTCCTTATGCTTGTCCTTATGCTTCTTCTTCTACTTCTGCTTCTCCTTCGCTTCTCCTTCTGCTTCTTCTGCTTCTCCTTCTGATTCTCCTTCTGCTTCTGCTTCTGTTTTTCCTTCTCCTTCTCGTTCTTCTGCTTTTCCTTCTGCTTCTCCTTCTCCTTCTGCTGCAACTGCTACTGCTTCTGCTTCTTCTGTTTCTTCTGCTTCTCCTTCTGCTTTTGATTCTCTTTCCGCTTCTGCTTCTCCTTCTGCTTCTCATTCTGCTTCTCCAGATTCTGCTTCTTCTGCTTATCCTGCTTCTCCTTCTGCTTCAGGTTCTGCTTCTGCTTCTTCGGATTCTTATGCTTCTGATTCTCCTGCTTCTGCTTCTTCTGCTTCCCCTCCTTCTCTTTCTGCTTCTCCTTCTGCTTCTGCTTCTCCTTCTGCTTCTGCTTTTTGTCCTTCTCCTTTTTCTTCTGGTTCTGATTCTCCTGTTTCTACATCTCCTGCTTCTCCTTCTGCTGCTCTTTCTGCTTCTCCTGCTGCTTTTCCTTCTCCTGCTCCCTCTTCTGCTTCTCTTTCTGTTTCTCCTTCCGTTTCTCCTTCCACTTGTCCTTCTCGTTCTTCTGCTTTTACTTCTGCTTCTCCTTCTCCTTCTGCATTTTCTGCTTCTTCTGCTACTGCCTCTGCTTCATCTGCTTCTGCTTTTGCTTCTCTATCTGCTTCTGCTTCTCCTTCTGCTTCTGCACATTCTGCTTCTTCTGCTTCTCCTCCTTCTCCTTATGCTTCATTTTCTGCTTCTTCTTCTTCGGCTTCTTCTGCTTCTGCTTCTCCTGCTGCTGCTTCTTCTGCTTCTCCTGTTTCTCTTTCTGCTTTTCCTTCTGTTTCTGCTTCTTCTTCTGCTTCTGCTTCTTCTCCTTCTGTTTCTTCTGCTTCTGCTTCTCCTGCTTCTCGTTTTGCTTCTCTTTCTGCTTCTCTTTCTGCTTTTCCTTCTCCTTCTTCTGCTTCTCCTTCTGCTTCTGCTTCAATTTCTCCTTCTGCTTCTCATTCTGCTTCTGCGTCTTCTGTTTCTTCTGCTTCTCCTGCTTCTGCTTCTCCTGCTTCTCCTACTTCTCGTGCTGCTTTTCCTTCTGCGTCTCTTTCTGCTTCTGCTTTTCCTTTTGCTTCTCCTACTCCTAATCCTTCTCTCTCGCCTTCTCCGTCTACTTCTTCTGCTTCTCCTGCTGCTTCTGCTTCTGCTTATTCTACTATTACTGTTTCTTCTGCTTCTAGTTCAGATTGTGCTTCTTCTGTTTCTCCTTCTGCTTCAGATTATGATTCTGCTTCTTCGGCTTCGCCTGTTTCTTCTGCTTCTGCTTCTCCTGCTTCTTCTGCTTCTCCTGCTTCTCTTTCTGCTTCTCCTTCTTCTTCTGCTTCTACTTCTGCTTCTGCTTCTGCTCTTCTCCTTCTTCTTTTCTTTTGCTTCTGTTTCTTCTGCTTCTTCTTCTTCTGTTTCTTCTGATGCTATTTCTGCTTCTCCTTCTTCTCCTTCTCTTTCTGCTTCTACTTCTGCTTCTTCTGATTCTCCTGCTTCTCCTTCTAGTTCTCCTTCTGTTTCTGCTTCTCATTCTGCTTCTGCTTCTCCTTCTGCTTCTCCTTCTCCTTCTCCTTCTTCTGATTCTCCCCCTGCTTCTGCTTCTGCTTGTTTTGCTTATTCTTTTTCTTCTGCTTCTGCTTCTCCTGCTTCTGCTTCTTCTGCTTCTACTGCTTCTCCTTATGCTTCTTCTTCTTCTTCTTCTTCTTCTTCTTCTTCTTCTTCTTCTTCTTCTTCTTCTTCTTCTTCTTCTTCTTCTTCTTCTTCTTCTTCTTCTTCTTCTTCTCTTTCTTCAGCTTCTGCTGTTCCTGCTTCATCTGCTTCTACTGATTCTCTTTCTGTTTCTCATTCTTCATCTGCTTCTCCTTCTGCTTCTCCTATTGCTTCTGCTGCCCTTCCTTCTCCTTCTTCTTCTCCTACTTCTGCTTCTCCTTCTGCTTTTGCTTATTCTGATTCTCCTGCTTCTCGTTCTGCATCTTCTTCTGCTTCTGCTTCTCCTTCTCCTGCTTCTTCTGCTTCTGCTTCTCCCTCTTCTGCTTCTCCTTCTGCTGCTCCTTCTCCTTCTTCTGCTTCTCCCTCTGATTCTGCTTCTTATGCTTATTCTTTTTCTTCTGCTTCTGCTTCTCCTGCTTCTGCTTCTTCTGCTTCTCCTTCTGCTTCTTCTTCTTCTTCTTCTTCTTCTTCTTCTTCTTCTTCTTCTTCTTCTTCTTCTTCTTCTTCTTCTTCTTCTTCTTCTTCTTGTTCTCTTTCTTCTGCTTCTGTTATTCCTGCATCTTCTGTTTCTTCTGCTTCTCATTCTGCTTCTCATTCTGCTTCTGCTTCTCCTTCTGCTTCTCTTATTGCTTCTGCTGCTCTTCTTTCTCCTTCTACTACTTCTACTTCTCCTTCAGCTTCTGCTTCTTCTGCTTCTCCTGCTTCTCCTTCTGCATCTTCTTCTGCTTCTTCTTCTCCTTTTGCTTCTCCTTCTGCTTCGACTGCTTCTCCTTCTGCTTCTCCTTCTGCTTCTGCTTCTGTTTCTCCTTCTCCTTCTGGTGCTTCTGCTTTTCCTTCTGCTTCTCTTTGTGCTTCTGCTGCAACTGCTACTGCTTCGGCTTCTTCTGTTTCTTCTGCTTTTGTTTCTCTTTCTGCTTCTGCTTCTCCTTCAGCTTGTCATTCTGCTTCTCCAGATTCTGCTTTTCCTGCTTCTCCTGCTTCTCCTTCTGCTTCAGGTTCTGCTTCTGCTTCTTCGGTTTCTTATGCTTCTGCTTTTCCTGCTTCTG
>NW_012296530.1:0-3524 GCF_000151885.1 Dipodomys ordii
GTCCCCCGCTGTGTCCCGCTGTGTCCCCCGCTGTGCCCCGCAGTGTCCCGCTGTGTCCCGCTGTGTCCCGCTGGGTCCCCCGCTGTGTCCCGCTGTGGCCCCCGCTGTGCCCCGCAGTGTCCCGCTGTGTCCCGCTCTGTCCCCCACTGTGTCCCCCGCTGAGTCCTCTATGTGTCGCCGCTGTGTCCCGCTGTGTCCTCGCTGTGTCCCCTGCTGTCTCCTGCTTTGTCCCACGCTGTGTCCCGCTGTGTCCCGCTGTGTCCTCGCTGTGTCCCCCGCTGTGTCCTGCTGTGTTCCCGCTGTGTCCCAAGCTGTGTCCCGCTGTGTCCTCGCTGTGTCCCCCGCTGTGTCCTGCTGTCTCCCGCTTTGTCCCCTGCTGTGTCCCGCTGGGTACCACTGTGTCCCGCTTTGTCCCTGCTGTGTCCCGCTGTGTCCTGCTGTGTCCTCGCTGTGTGCCCCGCTGTGTCTCACGATTTTTCCTCGCTGTGTCCCACTGTGTCCCGCTCTGTCCCGCTGTGCCCCCACTGTGTCCCCTTGTGTCCACAGATTTGTACCACATTGTGTAACGCTGTATCCCCGCTGTATCGACGCTGGGTCCCGCTGGGTCCCGCTGTGTCCTCGCTGTGTTCCCTGCTGTGTCCTGCTGTGTCCCCCGGTGTGTCCCCCGCTGTTTTCCTGTCTTTGTCCCCCGCTGTGTCCCGCTGTATCCTTGCTGGGCCCCCCGCTGTTTCCCGCTGGGTCCCCCGCTGTGTCCCTCTGTATCCCGATGTGTCCCCTGCTCTGTACCCTGCTTTGTCCCGCTGTGTCCGCCGCTGTGTCCCGCTGTGTCCCCCGCTGTGTCCCGCTGTGGCTTCGCTGTGTCCCGCTCTGTCTCCCCCTTGTCCCCGCTGTGTCCCGCTCTGTCCCGTGGTGTCCCGCTTTGTCCCCCGCGGTGTCTCCCGCTGAGTCCCCGCTGTGTCCCCGCTGTGTCCCCCTGTGTCCTCACTGTGTCCCACGCTGTGTTCCGCTGAGTCTTTGCTGTGTCCTCCGATGTGCCCCGTTGTGTCCCCAACTGTGTACCCCGCTGTGGCCCACTCTGTCCCCGCTGTATCGACCCTGTGTCCCGCTGGGTTTTGCTGTGTCCTCGCTGTGTCCACCGCTGTGTCCTGCTGTGTCCACCGCTGTGTCCCGCTGTGTCCACCGCTCTGTCCCGCTGTGTCCCCCGCTGTGTCCCGCTGTGTCCTCGCTGTGTCCCCCGCTGTCTCCCGCTCTGTACCCGCTGTGTCTCATGCTTTGTCCCCGCTGTGTCCCACTGTGTTCCGCGCTGTGTCTCGCTGTGTCCCCCGCTGTGTCCTCGCTGTGTCCCCTGCTGTGTCCCGCTGTGTCCTTGCTGTGTCTCCCGCTGTGTCCCGCTGGGTCCCCGCAGGGTCACCGCTGTTTCCCGCAGTGTCCCGTGGTGTCCCGCTTTGTCCCCCGCTGTGTCCCCCACTGAGTCCCCGCTGTGTCCCCGCTGTGTCGCGCTCTGTCCTCCCTGTGTCCCCCGCTGTGTCCCGGTGTGTCCCCTGCTGTTTCCCGCTGTGTCTACTGCTGTGTTCCTGCTGTGTCCCGCTGTGTCCCGCTGTGTCCCCCTGTGTCCCCCTGTGTCCTCACTGTGTCCCACGCTGTGTTCCGCTGAGTCCTTGCTGTGTCCCCTGATGTGCCCCGTTGTGTCCCCAGCTGTGTACCCCGCTGTGGCCCACTCTGTCCCCGCTGTATCGACGCTGTGTCCCGCTGGGTCCCGCTGTGTCCTCGCTGTGTCCACCGCTGTGTCCCGCTGTGTCCACCACTGTGTCCACCGCTGTGTCCCGCTGTGTCCCCGCTCTGTCCCGCTGTGTCCACCGCTGTGTCCTGCTGTTTCCCCCGCTGTGTCCCGCTGTGTCCCCCGCTCTGTCCCCCTGTGTCCACCAATGTGTCCCGCTGTTTCCCCCGCTGTGTCCCGCTGTGTCCTCGCTGTGTCCCCCGCTGTCTCACTCTCTGTCCCCCACTGTGTCTCACGCTTAGCCCTGCTGTGTCCCACTGTGTTCCGCTGTGTCCCGCTGTGCCCCCACTATGTCCCGTTGTGTCCACAGCTGTGTACCATACTGTATAATGCTGTGTCCCTGCTGTATTGACGCTGTGTCCCGCTGGGTCCTGTTATGTACTCCGTTGTGTCCAGCTTTGTCACCGCTGTGTCCCACGCTTTGCCCTGCTGTGTCCTCGCTGGGTTCCCCGCTGGGTCCCGCTGGGTCCCACTGTGTCCCGCTCTGTTCCTGCTGTGTCCCGCTGTGCCCTGCTGTGTGCTAGCTGTGTCCCCCGCTGTCTCGAGCTCTGTCCCTCGCTGTGTCTCACGATTTGTCCTTGCTTTGTCCCACTGTGTCCCGCTGTGTCCCGCTGTGCCTACACTGTGTCCCCTTGTGTCCACAGATGTGTACCACACTGTGTAACGCTGTATCCCCGCTGTATCGACGCTGTGTCCTGCTGGGTCCCGCTGTGTCTTCGCTGTGTTCCCTGCTGTGTTCCGCTGTGTCCCCCGGTGTGTCCCCCGCTGTGTCCTCGCTGTGTCCCCCGCTGTATCCCGCTGTGTCCTCACTGTGTCCCCCGCTGTGTCCCGCTGTCTCCTGCTGTGTCCCCTGCTGTGTACCCTGCTTTGTCCCGCTGTGTCCTCGCTGTGTCCTGCTCTGTCTCCTCCTTGTCACCGCTGTGTTCCGCTGTGTCCCGTGGTGTCCCGCTTTGTCCCCCGCTGTTTCCCCGCTGAGTCCCCGCTATGTCCCCGCTGTGTCCCGCTCTGTCCTCCCTGTGTCCCCGGCTGTGTCCTGCTGTGTCTACTGCTTTGTTCCTGCTGTGTCCCGCTGTGGCCCACTCTGTCCCCGCTGTATCGACGCTATGTCCCGCTGGGTCCCGCTGTGTCCTCGCTGTGTCCACCGCTGTGTACCGCTCTGTCCACCGCTGTGTCCCGCTGTGTCCCCCGCTCTGTCCCCCTTTGTCTACCGCTGTGTCCCGCTGTTTCCCCCGCTGTGTCCCGCTGTATCCTCGCTGTGTCCCCCTCTGTCTCCCGCTCTGTCCCACGCTGTGTCTCACGCTTTTTCCCGATGTGTCCCACTGTGTTCTGCTGTGTCCCGCTGTGACCCCACTGTGTCCCGTTGTGTCCACAGCTGTGTACCACGCTGTGTAACGCTATGTCCCCGCTGTATAGACGCTGTGTCCCGCTGTGTCCCTCAGTGTCCCCCGCTGTGTCCCCCGCTGTGTCCTCGCTGTGTTCCCCGCTGTGTCCCGCTGTGTCCTCGCTGGGTCCCCCGCTGTGTCCCACTGTGTCTCCTGCTGTGTCCCGCTGTGTCCCGCTCTGTCCCTGTTGTGTCCCGTTGTGTCCTGCTGTGTCCTCGCTGTGTCCCCCGCTGTCTCCCGCTCTGTCCCCGGCTACGTCTCACGATTTGTCCTCGCTGTGTCCCACTGTGTCCCGCTCTGGCCCCACTGTGTCCCGTTGTGTCCACAGATGTGAACCCACGCTGTGAAACGCTGTATCCCCGCTG
>NW_012296531.1:0-1160 GCF_000151885.1 Dipodomys ordii
GAACGCTGTGTCCCGCTGGGTCCCGCTGTGTCCTCACTGTGTCCACCGCTGTGTCCCGCTGTGTCCCCGCTGTGTCCCGCTTTTTCCCCCGCTGTGTCCCGGTGTGTCCTCGCTGTGTCCCCCCTCTGTGTCCCCGCTGTGTCCCCCCGCTGAGTCCTGATGTGTCCCGCTTTGTCCCGCTGTGTCCCTGATGTGACCCTCATTGTCCCGGTGTGTCCCCGCTGTAGCCCCGCTGTGTCTGGCTGTGTATACCCCGCTTTGTCCAGCTTTGTCCCCGCTGAGTCCCGCTGTGTCCTCGCTGTGGTCCCTGTTGTGTCCCGCTCTGTACCCGCTGTGTCCCCCGCTTTGTCCTGCTGTGTCCCATGCTGTGTCCCGATTTGTCCCGCTGTGTCCCTCGCTGTGTCCCTGCTGTGTCCCCGCTGTGTCCCGCTGTGTCCCGCTGTGTCCTGTTGTGTCCCACTGTGACCCTGCTGAGTCCTCTTATGTCCCGCTGTGTCGTCGCTCTGTCCCCCGCTGTGTCCCCCGCTGTGTCCCGCTGTGTCCCGCTTTGTCCCGCTGTATCCCGATATGTCCCCGCTGTGCGCCCGCTCTGTCCCGCTGAGTACACCGCTGTGTCCAACTGTGTCCCCGCTGTGGCCCGCTATGTCCCCTCTCTCTCCCCTGCTGTCCCCCGCTGTGTCCCCCGCTGTGTCCTGCTGTGTCCCACTGTGTCCCTGGGTGTGTTCTCCTGTGTCCATGCAGTGTCCCCGCTGTGTCTCGCTGTGTCACACTGTGTCCCGTGGTGTCCGGCTTTGTCACCCGCTGTGTCCCCCGCTGAGTCCGGCTGTTTCCCTGCTGTGTCCCAATGTGTCCTCGCTGTGTCCCCCGCTGTGTCCCGCAGTGTCTCCCCTGTGTCCCCCGCTGTGTCCCGCTGTGTCCCGCTGTGTCCCCTGCTGTGTACCCTGCTGTGTCCCGCTGTGTCCCCCGCTGTGTCCTGCTGTGTCCCCTGCTGTGTCCCGCTGTGTCTACTGCTGTGTTCCTGCTGTGTCCAGCTGTGTCCCGCTGTGTATCCCTGTGTCCCACGCTGTGTTCCGCTGAGTACTTGCTGTGTCCCCCGATGTGTCCCGTTGTGTCCCCAGCCATGTACCCCGCTGTGGCCCACTCTGACCCCGCTGTATCTG
>NW_012296532.1:0-1877 GCF_000151885.1 Dipodomys ordii
GACACAGCGGGACACATCGGTGGGACACAGCAGTTACACTGCAGAGTACACAGCGGGACACAGCGGGACACAAAGGGACATAGCACGGACACAGCGGGGGACACAGTGGGACACAGTATGGTACACAGCGGGACACAGCGGGGACACAGCAGGGGCACAGTGGGAAACAGCGGGACACAGCGAGGGACACAGAGGGGGACAGTGGGGACAAACCGGGAACAACGGGGACACAGCGGGACACAGCTAGGACACAGCTGGGACACAGCGGGGACACAGCAGGGGACACAGTGGGACACAGCATGGGATACAGCGAGGACACAGAGGGGACATAGGTGGACACTGCGGGACACAGTGGGACACAGCGGGGATAGAGAGACATAGCAGTTACACAGCAAGGACACACCAGGGACACAGAGGGACACAGCGGGGACACAGCAGGGACACAGCGGGGGACACAGTGGGGGACACAGCGGTAAACAGCGCGGGACACAGCGAGACTCAGCGGGGGACACAGCAAAGAACACAGCGGGACACAGCAGGGGACAAAGGGGAACACAGCACGACACAGCCGGACACAGCTGGGGACACAGCTGGTGACACAGCGGGGGAAACAGCGGGAAACAGCGGGGGACAAAGAGCGGACACAGCAGGACACAGCGGGGGACACAGCAGGACACAGCGGGGTACACAGAGGCAGACACAGCGGCACACATTGGGACACAGCGGGGACACAGAGGGGACACCGCGGGACACAGCGGGCCACAGCGGGGACACAGCCGGACACAGCGGGACACAGCGGGGGACACACCGGGGGAGAGCAGGCACACAGCAGGACACAGTGGGACACAGCGGGGAACACAGCGGGACACACAGCGGGACACAGCGGGACACAGCGGGGGACACAGCATGGACACAGCGGGTCACAGCGGGGAAATAGTGGAGGACACAGCGGGGGACACAGCGGGATACAGAAGGACACAGCGACGACACAGCGGGACACAGGAGGACACAGCGGGACACAGCGGGGAGACAGCGGGGGACACAGTGGGACACAGCGGGGACAGAGAGGGACTCAGCGGTTACACAGTGAGGACACAACAGGGACCCAGTGGGACACAGCGGAGACACAGCAGGGACACAGTGACACACAGCGAGGACACAGCGGGACACAGCATGGGATACAGGGTGGACAGCGGTTACACACCGGCGGACAGCAGGGACACAGCAGGACACAGCGAGAAACAACGGGGGACACAGAGGGACACAGTGGGGGACATAGTGGGGGACACAGCGGGACACAGCTAGGGACACAGCAAGAACACAGCGGGACAGAGCTGGGAAACAGCGGGGGACACAGTGGGACACTGCGGGGACAGAGGGACTTAGCAGTTACACAGTTAGGACACACCAGGGACACAGCGGGACACAGCGGGGACACAGCTGGGACACAGCGGGACACAGCGGGACACAGCGGGGACACAGCGGGGACACAGCGGTACACAGCAGGGGACACAGCAGGGGACACAGTGGGGGACAGCGGGGACACAGAGGGACACAGCAGGACAAAGCGGGGACACAGTAAGGACACAACGGGACACAGCTGGGAAACAGCGGGGGACAGAGTGGGACACTGCGGGGACACAGAGGGACTTAGCGGTTATACAGTTAGGACACACTAGGGACACAGCGGGACACAGCGTTACCCAGCGGGGACACAGCGGGGACACAGCGGGACACAGCGAGGACACAGCGGGACATGGAGGGACACAGTGGGGGACACAGCATGGGACACAGCGGGACACAGCGGGACACAGCGGGGACAAATCGGGGGACAAAGCAAGGACACAGCGGGACACAGCGGGACAAACGGGACACAG
>NW_012296533.1:0-4684 GCF_000151885.1 Dipodomys ordii
TCTGCTTCTCCGTCTGTTTCTGCTTCTTCTGTTTTTCCTGCTTCTCCTTCTGCTTCTCATTCTTCTTCTCCTTCTGTTTCTCCTTGTCGTTATTCTGCTATTCCTTCTGCTTCTCTATCTGCTTCTGCATCTTCAGCTTCTTCTGCTACTGCTTCTGCTTCTGCTTCTTCTGTTTATTCTGCTTCTCTTTCTGCTTCTCCTTCTGCTTTTGCTTCTCTTTCTTCTTCTGCTTCTCCTTCTGGTTCTCCTTCTTCTCCAGATTCTGCTTCTTCTGCTTCTCCTGCTTCTCCTTCTGCTTGAGGTTCTGCTTCTGCTTCTTCAGCTTCTTCTGCTTCTATTTCTGCTTCTCCTTCTTTTTCTGCTTCTCTTTCTGCTTCTGCTTCTTATCCTTCTTCTATTTCTTTTGATTCTGCTTCTCCTGCTTCTGCTTCTCCTGTTCTCCTTCTGTTTCTCTTTACGCTTCTCCTTCTGCTTCTCCTTCTTCTGCTTCTACTTCTGCTTCTGCTTCTTCTTCTGCTTCTCCTTCTGCTGATCTTTCTGCTTCTCCTGCTGCTTTTCCTTCTCCTGCTCCTTCTTCTGCTTCTCTTTCTGCTTCTCCTTCTGTTTCTCCTAATCCTTCTCCTTCTCGTTCTTCTGCTTTTCCTTCTGCTTCTCCTTCTGCTTCTGCATCTTCTGCTTCTTCTGCTACTGCTTCTGCTTCTTCTGTTTCTTCTGCTTCCCCTTCTGCTTCTCCTTCTGCTTTTGCTTCTCTTTCTGCTTCTGCTTCTCCTTCTGCTTCTCCAGATTCTGCTTCTTCAGCTTCTTCTGCTTCTCCTTCTGCTACAGGTTCTGCTTCTGCTTTTCGGCTTCTTCTGCTTCTGCTTCTCCTGATTCTCTTTCTGCTTTTCCTTCTCTTTCTGCTTCTCCTTCTCCTTCTTCTCCTTCCTATGTTTCTTCTGCTTCTGCTTCTCCTGCTTCTGCTTCTTCTGCTTCTCCTGCTTCTCCTTCTCATTCTCCTTCTCTTTCTGCTTCTGCTTATCCTTCTGTTTCTCCTTCTCCTAATCCTTCTCTTTCTCCTTCTCCTTCTTCTTCTTCTGCTTCTCCTGCTGCTTCTTCTTCTGCTTCTTCTGCTTTTTCTGTGTCTTCTTCTTCTGCTTCAGCTTCTGCTTCTTCTGCTTCTCCTTCTGCTTCTCCTTCTGCTTCTGCTCTTCTCCTTCTGCTTCTTCTGTTTCTGCTTCTCCTGCTTCTTCTTCTTCTGCTTCTCCTACTTCTCCTTCTGCTTCTCCGTCTCCTTCTCCTTCTCCTTCAATTTCTCCTTCTTGTGCTTCTCATTCTGCTTCTGCTTCTGCTTCTCCTGCTTCTGCATCTTCTGTTTCTCCTTCTGCTTCTTCTTCTTCTTCTCTTTCTGCTTCTTATTCTGCTTCTGCTCCTCCTACTCCTAATCCTTCTCTTTCTCCTTCTTCTTCTGCTTCTCGTTCTGCTTCTGCTTCTTCTGCTTGTTCGGTTTCTTCTGCTTCTACTTTTCCAGCTTCTGCTGCTTCTGCTTCTCCATCTGCTTCATGTTCTCCTTCTGATTCTTAAGCTTCTTCTGTTTCTTCTGCTTCTGCTTCACCAGATACTGCTTCTTCTGCTTCTTCTGCTTCTCTTTCTGCTTCTCCTTCTGCTTCTGCTTCTCCTTCTGCTCCTTCTCCTTCTTCTGTTTCTTCTTCTTCTTCTTCTTCTGCTTCTCCCGCTTCTGCTTCTTCTGCTTCTCCTGCTTGTCCTTCTCCTTCTGCTTCTCCTTCTCCTTCTTCTGCTTCTCTTTCTGCTTCTGCTTCTTCTGATTCTCCAACTTCTCCTTCTTCTTCTTCTATTTCTGCTTCTCTTTCTGCTTCTGCATCTCCTTCTGCTTCACCTTCTGCTGCTCCTTCTCCTTCTTCTGTTTCTCCCTCTGCTTCTGCTTCTTATGCTTCTTCTTTTTCTTCTGGTTCTGCTTCTCCTGCTTCTGCTTCTTATGCTTCTACTGCTTCTTCTTCTGGTTCTTCTGCTTCTACTTCTCTTTCTGCTTCTGCTTCTCCTGCTTGTTTTTCTGCTTCTTCTGCTGCTTTTCTTTCTGCTGCTTCATCTACTTCTTCTTCTGCTTCTCTTTTTGCTTCTCCTTCTGCTTTGCTTCTGCTTCTTCTGTTTCTCCTGCCTGAATTTCTGGTTCTACTTCTTCTGCTGCTTCTCCTTCTGCTGCTGCTTCTACTTCTGCTTCTGTTTCTGCTTCTTCTGCTTCTTCTCTTTCGGCTTCTCCTGCTTCTGCTTCTTGTGCTTCTCCTACTTCGCTTTCTGCTTCTCATTCCGCTTCTGCTTCTCCTTCTGCTTCTGCTTCTCCTCCTTCTCCTTCTCCTACTTCTGCTTCTCCTTCATCTTCTGCTTCTTCTGTTTCTCCTGCTTCTCCTTCTGCATCTCCTTCTGCTTGTGCTTGTCCTTATGCTTCTTCTTCTGCTTCTGCTTCTCCTTCTCCTTCTTTTGCTTCTCCTTTTGCTTCTGCTTCTTCTGCTTTTCCTTCTTCTCCTTCTGCTTCTGCTTCTTCTGCTTCTCCTTCTGCATCTTCTTCTGCTTCTGCTTCTCCTTCTTCTGCTTCTCCTTCTGATTCTCCTTCTGCTTCTTCTTCTTCTTCTGCTTTACCTGCTTCTCTTTCTGCTTCTCCTTCTGCTTCTCCTTCTGTTTCTCCTTCTCCTTCTTGTTCTTCTGATTTTCCTTCTGCTTCTCGTTCTGCTTCTGCTACAACTGCTACTGCTTCTACTTCTACTGTTTCTTTTGCTTCTCCTTCTGCTTCAGGTTCTGCTTCTTCTTCTTCGGATTCTTATGCTTCTGCTTCTCCTGCTTCTGCTTCTTCTGCTTCCCCTCCTTCTCTTTCTGCTTCTCCTTCTGTTTCTGCTTCTCTTCTGCTTCTGCTTCTTGTCCTTCTCCTTCTCCTGTTTCTTCAGCTTCTGCTTCTCCTGTTTCTGCATCTCCTGCTTCTCCTTCTGCTGCTCTTTCTGCTTCTCCTTCTGCTTCTGCTCCTCCTTCTGCTTCTGCTCCTTCTATTTCTTCTGTTTCTTCTTCTTCTGCTTCTCCCGCTCTGCTTCTTCTGCTTCTCCTGCTTCTCGTTCTGCTTCTCTTCGTCGGCTTCTGTTTCTACTTCTCCTTCTGCTTCTTCTGATTCTGCTTCTTCTCCTTCTTCTTCTCCTTCTGCTTCTGCTTCTTCTGCTTCTCCTGCTACTCCTTCTGCATCTCCTTCTGCTTGTGCTTTTCCTTCTGCTTCTTCTTCTGCTTCTGCTTCTCCTTCTTCTGTTTCTCCCTCTGCTTCTGCTTCTTATGCTTCTTCTTATTCTTCTGATTCTGCTTCTCCTGCTTCTGCTTCTTATGCTTCTACTGCTTCTTCTTCTTCTTCTTCTTCTGCTTCTTCTGCTTCTACTTCTCTTCCTGCTTCTGCTTCTCCTGCTTGTTTTTCTGCTTCATCTGCTGTTTTCTCTACTTCCCCTTCTGCTTCTCTTTTGGCTTCTCCTTCTGCTTCTGCTTCTTCTGTTTCTGCTGCCTGAATTTCTGGTTCTACTTCTTCTGCTGCTTCTCCTTCTGCTTCTGCTTCTCCTTCTGCTTCTGTTTCTGCTTCTTCTCTTTCGGCTTCTCCTGCTTCTGCTTCTTGTCCTCCTCCTGCTTCTTCTCCTCCTTCTCCTTCTCCTACTTCTGCTTCTCCTTCTGCTTCTGCTTCTTCTGCTTCTCCTGCTTCTCCTTCTGCATCTCCTTCTGCTTGTGCTTGTCCTTTTGCTTCTTTTTCTGCCTCTGCTTCTCCTTCTCCTTCTTTTGCTTCTCCTTTTGCTTCTGCTTCTTCTGCTTTTCCTGCTTCTCCTTCTGCTCCTGCTTCTTCTGCTTCTCCTTCTGCATCTTCTTCTGCTTCTCCTTCTCCTTCTTCTGCTTCTCCTTCTGATTCTTCTTCTTCTGCTTTTCCTGCTTCTCTTTCTGCTTCTCCTTCTGCTTCTCCTTCTGTTTCTCCTTCTCCTTCTTGTTCTTCTGCTTTTCCTTCTGCTTCCGCTACAACTGCTACTGCTTCTACTTCTTCTGTTTCTTCTGCTTCTCCTTCTGCTTTTGATTCTCTTTCTGCTTCTCCTTCTCCTTCTGCTTCTCATTCTGCTTCTCCAGATTCTGATTCTTCTGCTTCTCCTTCTGCTTCAGGTTCTGCTTCTGCTTCTTCGGATTCTTATGCTTCTGCTTCTCTTGCTTCTGCTTCTTCTGCTTCCCCTCCTTCTCTTTCTGCTTCTCCTTCTGCTTCTGCTTCTGCTTCTTGTCCTTTTCCTGTTTCTTCTGCTTGTTCTTCTCCTGTTTCTGCATTTCCTGCTTCTCCTTCTGCTGCTCTTTCTGTTTCTCCTGCTGCTTTTCCTTCTACTGCTCCTTCTTCTGCTTCTCTTTCTGCTTCTACTCCTGTTTCTCCTTCTCCTTCTCCTTCTAGTTCTTCTGCTTTTCCTTCTGCTTCTCCTTCTGCTTCTGAATCTTCTGCTTCTTCTGCTACTGCCTCTACTTCTTCTGTTTCTTCTGCTTCTCCTTCTGCTTTTGCTTCTCTTTCTGCTTCTGCTTCTCCTTCTGCTTCTCCAGATTCTGCTTCTTCTGCTTCTCCTTCTGCTTCTGCTTCTTCTGCTTCTCCTTCTGCATCTTCTTCTGCTTCTGCTTCTCACATTCTCCTTCTTCTGCTTCTCCTTCATGA
>NW_012296534.1:0-4683 GCF_000151885.1 Dipodomys ordii
CTTCTGCTTCTGCTTCTTCTGCTTCTGCTTCTGTTCCTCCTTCTGCTTCTCCTTCTGCTTCTCTTTCTGCTTCTTATTCTGCTTCTGCTCCTCCTACTCCTAATCCTTCTCTTTCTCCCTCTTCTTCTGCTTCTCGTTCTGCTTCTGCTTCTTCTGCTTGTTCTGTTTCTTCTGCTTCTGCTTTTCCAGCTTCTGCTGCTTCTGCTTCTCCTTCTGCTTCAGGTTCTCCTTCTGATTCTTCGGCTTCTTCTGTTTCTTCTGCTTCTGCTTCTTCTGCTACTGCTTCTTCTGCTTCTTCTGCTTCTCTTTCTGCTTCTCCTTCTGCTTCTACTTCTCCTTCTGCTCCTTCTCCTTCTTCTGTTTCTTCTTCTTCTGCTGCTCCTCCCGCTTCTGCTTCTTCTGCTTCTCCTGATTGTCCTTCTCCTTCTGCTTCTCCTTCTCCTTCTTCTGCTTCTCTTTCTGCTTCTGCTTCTTCTGAATCTCCAACTTCTCCTTCTTCTTCTCCTTCTATTTCTGCTTCTCTTTCTGCTTCTGCATCTCCTTCTGCTTCACCTTCTGCTGCTCCTTCTCCTTGTTCTGTTTCTCCCTCTGCTTCTGCTTCTTATGTTTCTTCTTTTTCTTCTGGTTCTGCTTCTCCTGCTTCTGCTTCTTATGCTTCTACTGCTTCTTCTTCTGCTTCGGCTTCTCCTTCTCCTTCTTCTCCGTCTGCTTCTGTTTCTTCTGCTTTTCCTGCGTCTCCTTCTGCTTGTCCCTCTGTTTCTCCTTCTCGTTCTTCTGCTATTCCTTCTCCTTCTCTTTCTGGTTCTGCATCTTCAGCTTCTTCTGCTACTTATTCTGCTTCTTCTGTTTCTTCTGCTTCTCCTTCTGCTTCTCCTTCTGCTTTTGCTTCTCTTTCTGCTTCTGCTTCTCCTTCTGGTTCTCCTTCTTCTTCTCCAGATTCTGCTTCTTCTGCTTCTCCTTCTGCTTTAGGTTCTGCTTTTGCTTCTTCGGCTTCTTCTGCTTCTATTTTTGCTTCTCCTTCTGTTTCTGCTTCTCTTTCTGCTTCTGCTTCTTCTCCTTCTTCTATTTCTTCTGATTCTGCTTCTCCTGCTTCTCCTTCTGTTTCTCTTTATGCTTCTCCTTCTGCTTCTCCTTCTTCTGCTTCTACTACTGCTTCTGCTTCTCCTTCTGCATCTTCTTCTGTTTCAATTTCTCCTTCTTCTGCTTTTCATTCTGCTTCTGCTTCTTCTGCTTCTCCTGCTTCTCCTTCTCATTCTCCTTCTCTTTCTGCTTCTGCTTATCCTTCTGTTTCCCATACTCCTAATCCTTCTCTTTCTCCTTGTTCTTCTTCTTCTTCTCGTTCTTCTTCTGCTTCTTCTGCTTGTTCTGTTTCTTCTGCTTCTGCTTTTCCAGCTTCTGCTGCTTCTGCTTCTCCTTCTGCTTCAGGTTCTCATTCTGCTTCTTGGGCTTCTTCTGTTTCTTCTGCTTCTGCTTCTCCTGCTACTGCTTCTTCAGCTTCTTCTGCTTCTCTTTTGCTTCTCCTTCTGCTTCTGCTTCTCCTTCTGCTCCTTCTCTTTCTTCTGTTTCTTCTTCTTCTTCTTCTTCTTCTGCTCCTCCCCCTTCTGCTTCTTGTGCTTCTCCTGCTTGTCCTTCTCCTTCTGCTTCTGCTTCTCCTTCTTCTCCTTCTCTTTCTGCTTCTGCTTCTGCTTCTTCTGCTTCTCCAACTTCTCCTTCTTCTGTTTCTGCTTCGCTTTCTGCTTCTGCATCTCCTTCTGCTTCACCTTCTGCTGCTCTTTCTCCTTCTTCTGTTTCTCCCTCTGCTTCTGCTTCTTATGCTTCTTCTTTATCTTCTGCTTCTGCTTCTCCTGTTTCTGCTTCTTATGCTTCTACTGCTTCTTATTCTGCTTCTGCTTCTTCTGCTTCTACTTCTCTTTGTGCTTCTGCTTCTCCTGCTTGTTTTTCTGCTTCTCCTGCTGCTTCTCCTTCTGCATCTTCTTCTGCTTCTCCTTCTCCTTCTTCTGCTTCTCCTTCTGATTCTCCTTTTGCTTCTTCTTCGTCTGCTTTACCTGCGTCTCTTTCTGCTTCTCTTTCTGTTTCTCCTTCTGTTTCTCCTTCTCCTTCTTGTTCTTCTGCTTTTCCTTCTGCTTCTGCTACAACTGCTTCTGCTTCTACTTCTTCTGTTTCTTCTGCTTGTCCTTCTGCTTTTGATTCTCTTTCTGCTTCTGCTTCTCGTTCTGCTTCTTATTCTGCTTCTTCAGATTCTGCTTCTTCTGCTTCTCCTGCTTCTCCTTCTGCTTCAGGTTCTCCTTCTGCTTCTTCACATTCTTATGCTTCTGCTTCTCCTGCTTCTGCTTCTTCTGCTTTCCCTCCTTCTCTTCCTGCTTCTCCTTCTATTTCTGCTTCTCCTTCTGCTTCTGCTTCTTGTCCTTCTTGTGTTTCTTCTGCTTCTGCTTCTCAAGTTTCTGCATCTCCTGCTTCTCCTTCTACTGCTCTTTCTGCTTCTCCTGCTGCTTTTCCTTCTCCTGCTCCTTCTTCTGCTTCTCTTTCTGCTTCTCCTTCTGTTTCTCCTACTCCTTCTCTTTCTCATTCTTCTGCTTTTCCTTCTGCTTCTCCTTCTGCTTCTGCATCTTCTGCTTCTTCTGCTACTGCCTCTGCTTCTTCTGTTTCTTTTGCGTCCCCTTCTGCTTCTCCTTCTGCTTTTGCTTCTCTTTCTGCTTCTGCTTCTCCTTCTGCTTCTCCAGATACTGCTTCTTCTGCTTCTCCTGCTTCTCCTTCTGCTTCAGGTTCTGCTTCTGCTTCTTCGGCTTCTTCTGCTTCTGCTTCTCCTGCTGCTGCTTCTTCTGCTTCTCCTGCTTCTCTTTCTGCTTTTCCTTCTCCTTCTTCTGCTTCTCCTTCTGCTTCTGCTTCTCCTTCTGCTTCAATTTCTCCTTCTGCTTCTCATTCTGCTTCTGCGTCTTCTGTTTCTTCTGCTTCTCCTGCTTCTGCTTCTCCTGCTTCTCCTACTTCTCGTGCTGCTTCTCCTTCTGCGTCTCTTTCTGCTTCTACTTATCCTTTTGCTTCTCCTACTCCTAATCCTTCTCTTTCGCCTTCTCCTTCTCCTTCTTCTGCTTCTCCTGCTTCTCCTTCTGCATCTTCTTCTGCTTCTGCTTCTCCTTCTGCTGCTTCTTCTGCTTCTGTTTCTCCTTCTTCTGCTTCTCCCTCTGATTCTGCTTCTTATGCTTATTCTTTTTCTTCTGCTTCTGCTTCTCCTGCTTCTGCTTCTTCTGCTTCTATTGCTTCTCCTTCTCCTTCTCCTTCTCCTTCTCCTTCTCCTTCTTCTTCTTCTTCTTCTTCTTCTTCTTCTTCTTCTTCTTCTTCTTCTTCTTCTTCTTCTTCTTCTTCTTCTTCTTCTTCTTCTTCTTCTTCTTCTTGTCTTTCTGCTGCTTCTGCTTTTCCTGATTCTTCTTCTTCTACTGCTTCTCTTTCTGCTTCTCATTCTGCTTCTGCTTCTCCTTCTGCTTCTCCTATTGCTTCTGTGGCTCTTCCTTCTCCTTCTCCTACTTCTCCTTCTCCTTCTGCTTCTGCTTCTTCTGCTTCTCCTGGTTCTCCTTCTGCATCTTCTTCTGCTTCTGCTTCTCCTTCTGATGCTTCTTCTCCTTCTGTTTCTCCTTCTGCTTCTCCTTCTGCTTCTCCTTCTGTTTCTCCTTCTCCTTCTCGTTCTTCCGCTTTTACTTTTGCTTCTCCTTCTGCTTCTGCAAAAAACTGCTACTGCTTCTGCTTCTTCTGTTTCTTCCGCTTCTCCTTCTGCTTTTGATTCTCTTTCAGCTTCTCCTTCAGCTTCTCATTCTGCTTCTCCAGATTCTACTTCTTCTGCTTCTCTTGCTTCTCCTTCTGCTTCAGGTTCTGCTTCTGCTTCTTCGGAATCTTATGCTTCTGGTTCTCCTGCTTCTTCTTCTTCTGCTTCCCCTCCTTCTGTTTCTGCTTCTCCTTCTGTTTCTGCTTCTCCTTCTTCTTCTGCTTCTTGTCCTTCTCCTGTTTCTTCTGCTTCTGCTTCTCCTGCTTCTGCTTCTTCTGCTTTTCCTGCTTCTCTTTCTGCTTCTCCTTCTGCTTCTGCTCCTTCTATTTCTTCTGTTTCTTCTTCTTCTGCTTCTCCCGCTCTGCTTCTTCTGCTTCTCCTGCTTCTCGTTCTGATTCTCTTCGTCGGCTTCTCTTTCTACTTCTCCTTCTGCTTCTTCTGATTCTGCTTCTTCTCCTTCTTCTTCTCCTTCTGCTTCTGCTTCTTCTGCTTCTCCTGCTACTCCTTCTGCATCTCCTTCTGCTTGTGCTTTTCCTTCTGCTTCTTCTTTTGCTTCTCCTTCTTCTGCTTCTCCGTCTGTTTCTGCTTCTTCTGTTTTTCCTGCTTCTCCTACTGCTTCTAATTCTTCTTCTCCTTCTGTTTCTCCTTGTCGTTATTCTGCTATTCCTTCTGCTTCTCTATCTGCTTCTGCATCTTCAGCTTCTTCTGCTACTGCTTCTGCTTCTGCTTCTTCTGTTTCTTCTGCTTCTCTTTCTGCTTCTCCTTCTGTTTTTGCTTCTCTTTCTGCTTCTGCTTCTCCTTCTGGTTCTCCTTCTTCTCCAGATTCTGCTTCTTCTGCTTCTCCTGCTTCTCCTTCTGCTTCTTCTCCTTCCTATGTTTCATAATGCTTCTGCTTCTCCTGCTTCTGCTTCTTCTGCTTCTCCTGCTTC
>NW_012296535.1:0-2483 GCF_000151885.1 Dipodomys ordii
ATGTAACGCTGTATCGCCGCTGTATCGACTCTGTGTCCCGCTGGGTACCGCTGTGTCCTCGCTGTGTTCCCCACTGTGTCCCGCAGTGTCCCCCGCTATGTCCCCCACTCTGTCCTCGCTGTGTCCCCCGCTGTGTCCCGCTGAGTCCTCGCTGGGTCCTCCGCTGTGTCCCCCGCTATGTCCCGCTGTGTCCTCGCTGTGTCCCCCGCTGTGTCCCGCTGTGTCCTCGTTGGGTCCCCCGCTGTGTCCCGCTGTGTCCCGCTCTGTCCCTGCTGTGTCCCGCTGTGTCCTGCTGTGTCTTCGATGTGTCCCCCGCTGTCTCCCGCTCTGTCCCCCGCTACGTCTCACGATTTGTCCTCTCTGTGTCCCACTGTGTCCTGCTGTGCCCCCACTGTGTCCCGTTGTGTCCACAGATGTGTACCACGCTGTGTAACGCTGTATCCCCGCTGTATCGACGCTGTGTCCCGCTGTGTCCTCGCTGTGTTTCCCACTGTGTCCCGCAGTGTCCCCCGCTGTGTCCCCCGCTGTGTCCTCGCTGTGTCCCCCGCTGTGTCCCGCTGTGTCCTCGCTGGGTCCTCCGCTGTGTCCCGCTGTGTCCCCCGCTGTGTCTCGCTGTGTCCTCCCTGGGTACCCCGCTGTGTCCGGCTGTGTCCTCGCTGGGTCGCCCGCTGTGTCCCGCTGTGTCCTTGCTGGGTCCCCCGCTGTGTCCCGCTGTGTCCCGCTCTGTCCCTGCTGTGTCCCGCTGTGTCCTGCTGTGTCCTCGATGTGTCCCCCGCTGTCTCCCGCTCTGTCCCCCGCTTTGTCTCACGATTTGTCCTCGCTGTGTCCCACTGTGTCCCGCTGTGTCCCGCTGTGCCCCCACTGTGTCTCGTTATGTCCACATATGTGTACCACGCTGTGTAACGCTGTATCCCCGCTGTATCGACGCTGTGTACCGCTGTGTCCTCGCTGTGTTTCCCGCTGTGTCCCGCTGTGTCCCGCTGTGTCCCGCTCTGTCCCTGCTGTGTGCCGCTGTGCCCTGCTGTGTCCTCCCTGTGTCCCCCGCTGTCTCCCGCTCTGTCCCCCACTGTATCTCACAATTTGTCTTCGCTTTGTCCCACTCTGTCCCGCTGTGTCCCGCTGTGCCCCCACTGTGTCCCCTTGTGTCCACAGATGTGTACCACACTGTGTAACGCTGTATCCCCGCTGTATCGACGCTGTGTCCCGCTGGGTCCTGCTGGGTCCCGCTGTGTCCCCCGGTGTGTCCCCTGCTGTTTTCCTGTCTGTGTCCCCCGCTATGTCCTGCTGTGTCCTCGCTGGGCCCCCCGCTGTTTCCCGCTGGGTACCCCGCTGTGTCCTGCTGTGTCCCCTGCTGTGTACCCTGCTTTGTCCCGCTGTGTTCCCCGCTGTGTCCCGCTGTGTCCCCCGCTGTGTCCCGCTGTGTCCTCGCTGTGTCGCGCTCTGTCTCCCCCTTGTCCCCGCTGTGTCCCTCGCTGTCCCGTGGTGTCCCGCTTTGTCCCCCGCTGTGTCCGCCGCTGAGTCCCCGCTGTGTCCCCGCTGTGTCCTGCTCTGTCCTCCCTGTGTCCCCCGCTGTGTCCCGCTGTGTCCCCTGCTGTGTCCCGCTGTGTCTACTGCTGTGTTCCTGCAGTGTCAGGCTGTGTCCCGCTGTTTCCCCCTGTGTCCTCACTGTGTCCCACGCTGTGTTCCGCTGAGTCCCACGCTGTGTTCCGCTGAGTACTTGCTGTGTCCCCCGCTGTGTCCTCGCTGTGTCCCCCGCTGTCTCCCGCTCTGTCCCCCGCTGTGTCTCACGCTTTATCCCGTCTGTGTCCCACTCTGTCCCGCTGTGTCCTGCTGTGTCCACCACTGTGTCCCTTTGTGTCCCCAGCTGTGTAACCCGCTGTGTAACGCTGTGAATCCCGCTGTATCGAGGCTGTGTCAGGCTGGGTCCTGCTGTGTCCTTGCTCTGCTATTCGTGGTGTCCCCCTCTGTCCCCCGCTGTGTCCCCCGCTCTGTCCTACTGTGTCCCCCGCTGTGTCTTGTTGTGTCCTACTGTGTCCCGTGGTGTCCCGCTTTTTTCCCACTATGTCCCCTGCTGAGTCCCCTCTGTGTCCCCGCTGTGTCCATCTGTGTCCTCACTGTGTCCTCTGCTGTCTCCCGCTTTGTCCTACGCTGTGTCCTACTGTGTCCCAATGTGTCCCTGCAGTGTCCCCCGTTGTGTCCCGCTGTGTCCCGCTGTGTCCCCCGCTGTGTCCTGCTGGGTCCCGCTGTGTCCCCGTTGTGTCTCCGCTGTGTCCCGCAGTGTCCCCCGCTGTGTCCCCCGCTGTGTCCTCGCTGTGTCCCCAACTGTGTCCCACTGTGTCCTCGCTGGGTCCTCCGCTGTGTCCCGCTTGTCCCCTGCTGTGTCCCGCTCTGTCCCGCTCTGTCCCTGCTGTGTCCCGCTGTGTACTGCTGTGTCCTCGCTGTGTCCCCCGCTGTCTCCCCGCTTCTGTTCCCCCACTGTGTCT
>NW_012296536.1:0-2200 GCF_000151885.1 Dipodomys ordii
TCAGTGTAACGCTGTATCCCCGCTGTATCGACGCTGTGTCCCGCTGGGTCCACTGTGTCCTCGCTGTGTTCCCCGCTGTGTCCCGCAGTGTCCCCCGCTGTGTCCCGCAGTGTCCCCAGCTGGGTCCCCCCTGTGTCCTCGCTGTGTCCCCAACTGTGTCCCACTGTGTCCTCGCTGGGTCCCCCACTGTGTCCCGCTGTGTCCCTCGCTGTGTCCCGCTGTGTCCCGCTGTGTCCTGCTGTGTCCTCGCTGTGTCCCCCGCTGTCTCCCGCTCTGTCCCCCTCTACGTCTCACGATTTGTCCTCGCTGTGTCCCACTGTGTCCTGCTGTGCCCCCACTGTGTTCCGTTGTGTCCACAGATGTGTACCACGCTGTGTAATGCTGTATCCCCGCTGTATCGACGCTGTGTTCCGCTGGGTCCCGCTGTGTCCTCGCTGTGTTCCCCACTGTATCCCGCAGTGTCCCCCGCTGTGTCCCCCGCTCTGTCCTCGCTGTGTCCACCACTGTGTTCCGCTGTGTCCTCGCTGGGTCCTCCTCTGTGTCCCGCTATGTCCCCCGCTGTGTCCTGCTGTGTCCTCGCTGGGTACCCCGCTGTGTCCCGCTGTGTCCTCGCTGGGTCCCCCGCTGTGTCCCGCTGTGTCCTCGCTGTGTCCCCCGCTGTGTCCCGCTGTGTCCTCGCTGGGTCCCCCGCTGTGTCCTGCTGTGTCCTGCTCTGTCCCTGCTGTGTCCCGCTGTGTCCTGCTGTGTCTTCGATGTGTCCCCCGCTGTCTCCCGCTCTGTCCCCTGCTTCTTCTCACGATTTGTCCTTGCTGTGTCCCCCTGTGTCCCGCTCTGCCCCCACTGTGTCCCGTTATATCCACATATGTGTACCACGCTGTGTAACGCTGTATCCCCGCTGTATCGACGCTGTGTCCCGCTGTGTCCTCGCTGTGTTCCCCGCTGTGTCCCGCTGTGTCCCGCTCTGTCCCTGCTGTGTGCCGCTGTGCCCTGCTGTGTCCTCCCTGTGTCCCCCGCTGTCTCCCGCTCTGTCCCCCGCTGTATCTCACGATTTGTCTTCGCTTTGTCCCACTGTGTCCCGCTGTGTCCCGCTGTGCCCCCACTGTGTCCCCTTGTGTCCACAGATGTGTACCACAGTGTGTAACGCTGTATCCCCGCTGTATCGACGCTGTGTCCCGCTGGGTCCCGCTGGGTCCCTCGGTGTGTCCCCTGCTGTTTTCCTGTCTGTGTCCCCCGCTGTGTCCTGCTGTGTCCTCGCTGGGCCCCCCGCTGTTTCCCGCTGGGTACCCCGCTGTGTCCCGCTGTGTCCCCTGCTGTGTCCCCTGCTTTGTCCCGCTGTGTTCTGCGCTGTGTCCCGCTGTGTCCCCCGCTGTGTCCCGCTGTGTCCTCGCTGTGTCGCGCTCTGTCTCCCCCTTGTCCCCGCTGTGTCCCGCGCTGTCCCGTGATGTCCCGCTTTGTCCCCCACTGTGTCCACCGCTGAGTCCCCGCTGTGTCCCCGCTGTGTCCCGCTCTGTCCTCCCTGTGTCCCCCGCTGTGTCCCGCTGTGTCCCCTGCTGTGTTCCGCTGTGTCTACTGCTGTGTTCCTGCTGTGTCCACCTGTGTCCCGCTGTGTCCCCCTGTGTCCTCACTGTGTCCCACGCTGTGTTCCGCTGAGTAATTGCTGTGTCCCCCGCTGTGTCCTCGCTGTGTCCCCCGCTGTCTCCCGCTCTGTCCCCCGCTGTGTCTCACGCTTTATCCCGTCTGTGTCCCACTCTGTCCCGCTGTGTCCTGCTGTGTCCACCACTGTGTCCCTTTGTGTCCCCAGCTGTGTAACCCGCTGTGTAACGCTGTGAATCCCGCTGTATCGAGGCTGTGTCACGCTGTGTCCTGCTGTGTCCTTGCTCTGCTATTCGTGATGTCCCCCTCTGTCCCCCGCTGTGTCCCCCGCTCTGTCCTACTGTGTCCTCCGCTGTGTCATGTTGTGTCCTACTGTGTTCCGTGGTGTCCCGCTTTTTTCCCACTATGTCCCCTGCTGAGTCCCCTCTGTGTCCCCGCTGTGTCCATCTGTGTCCTCACTGTGTCCTCTGCTGTCTCCCGCTTTGTCCTACGCTGTGTCATACTGTGTCCCAATGTGTCCCTGCAGTGTCCCCCGTTGTGTCCCGCTGTGTCCACGCTGTGTCCCCCGCTGTGTCCTTGCTGTGTCCCCGCTGGGTCCCGCTGGGTG
>NW_012296537.1:0-2199 GCF_000151885.1 Dipodomys ordii
ACAGTACACAGGGGGACACAGTCGAAACACAGCGGGGACACAGCAGAACACAGCGGGTCACAGCACGGACACACCGGAGAACAGCAAGGACACAGCCCGGACACAGCGGGAGACACAGTGGGACAAAGTGGGGGACACAGAGGGGGACACAGTGATACACAGCAGGGGACACAGCGGGGGACACAGCGGGGACACATTGGGACACAGCGAGGACACAGCCGGACACAGCGGGACACAGCGGGAGACACAGCGGGACACAGTGGGGACACAGCGGGACACAGCGGGACACAGCGGGAGAAACAGCGGGACACAGCGGGGACACAGCGGGAGACACAGCAGAACACAGCGTGGGACACAGCGAGGACACAGCGGGTCCCAGCAGGGACTCAACGGGACACACTTGGGGACAGAGCGAGGACACAGCGGCACAAAGCGGGGGACACAGCAAGGACACAGTGGGACACAGCGGGGGACACAGCGGGACACAGTGGGGGACACAGCAGGACACAGCTGGTCACAGCAGGGACACAGCGGGACACAGCGGGACACAGCCGGGGACACAGAGGGACACATCGGGGGACACAGTGAAGACACAGCGGGACACAGTGGGGGACACAGCGAGGACACAGCGAGACATAGCGGGGGAACAGCGGGACACAACGGGGACACAGCAGTGGACACAGCGGGACACAGCGGGGGACACAGCGGGACAAGCAGGGGACACAGCGGGGGACACAGCAGGACACAGCGGGACACAGCGTGGGATACAGGTGGGACAAAGGGGGACACAGCGGGGACACAGCGGGACTCAGCGGGGCACACAGCAGTACACAGCGGGACACAGCGGGACACAGCGGGAGACACAGCGGGACACAGAGGGGGTCACAGAGGGGTACACAGTGGGACACAGAGGGGTAAACAGAGGGGTACACAGCGGGACACAGCCGGGAACACAGCGAGGACACAGCGGGGACACAGCGGGACACAGCGGGTTACACAGCTGGGGACACAAAGGGACACATCAGGGGACATTGCGAGGACAGAGTGGAACACAGCGTGGCACACAGCGAGGACACAGCGGGACACAGCGGGACACAGCGGAACACAGCGGGACACAGCAGGGACACAGCAGTAGACACAGCGGGACACAGCGGGGGACACAGCGGGACACAGCGGGGGACACAGCAGTTCACAGCGGGGACACAGCGGGGACACAGTGGGACACAGCTGGTCCCAGCACGACACAGCGGGACACAGCGGGACACAGCGGGGGACACAGAGGGACACATCGGGGGACACAGCGAAGACACAGCGGGACACAGCGGGGGACACAGCAAGGACACAGCGGGACATAGCAGGGGAAACAGCCGGACACAAGGGGGACACAGCAGGGACACTGCGGGACACAGCGGGGGACACAGCGGGACACAGGGGGACACAGCAGGGGACACAGTGAGACACAGCTGGACACAGCGGGGGATACAGGTGGGACACAGCGGGACACAGAGGGGGACACAGAGGGGTACACAGTGGGACACAGCGGGGAACACAGCGATGACACCGCGGGGACACAGCGGGACACAGCGGGTTACACAGCTGGGGACACAAAGGGACACATCGGAGGACACAGCGAGGACATAGCGGAATACAGCTTGGGACACAGCGAAGACACAGCGGGACACAGCGGGACACAGCGGAACACAGCGGGACACAGCAGGGACACAGCAGTAGACACAGCGGGACAAGAAGAGGACAAAGCGGAACACAGCGTGGGACACAGCGAGGACACAGCTGGACGCAGCGGAACACTGCGGGACACAGCAGTGACACAGCAGTAGACACAGTGGGACAAAGCGGGGGACACAGGGGGACACAGCGGGGGATACAGGGAGGACACAGCGGGACACAGCGGAGACACAGCAGCGGACACAGCGGGACACAGCGGGGACACAGCAGTGTACACAGTGGGACACAGCAGGGACACAGCAGTAGACACAGCGGGACACAGCGGGGGACACAGCGGGACAATGCGGGGACACAGGGAGGACACAGCGGGACACAGCGGGGACTCACCGGGGGACACAGCGGGGGACAAAGCAGACACCATGGGACACAGCGGGACACAGCGGGACACAGCGCTACACAGCGGTGACACTGCGGGAACATAGCAGGACAGAGCAGGTACAAAGCGGGACACAG
>NW_012296538.1:0-2484 GCF_000151885.1 Dipodomys ordii
GAACGAGCTTTGAAAATGTGTGGAACAGATGAGGTCCAAGTGGGACATAAGACAGGACATAAGTCGTCACATCTTGGTCAAGTGGCGACCCCGGGGTATACATCCGGCGAAACAATAGTGTCACTTTGGGGGACACATTTACGATACAAGTGTGTGCAATGGGGTGATACAGAGTGGACACATCGAGACATAGTGGGGGAAACAGCGTTACACATTGTGGACACAGCAGTGGACACAGCGGGACACAGCGGTGGTCACAGTGGTACTAGCAGGGGACACATCGGGGGACACAGCAGGACACAGCGGGACACAGCGTGGGATACAGGTGGGACAAAGGGGGACACAGCGGGGACACAGCGGGACTCAGCGGGGCACACAGCAGTACACAGCGGGACACAGCGGGAGACACAGCGGGACACAGAGGGGGTCACAGAGGGGTACACAGTGGGACACAGAGGGGTAAACAGAGGGGTACACAGCGGGACACAGCCGGGAACACAGCGAGGACACAGCGGGGACACAGCGGGACACAGCGGGTTACACAGCTGGGGACACAAAGGGACACATCAGGGGACATTGCGAGGACAGAGTGGAACACAGCGTGGCACACAGCGAGGACACAGCGGGACACAGCGGGACACAGCGGAACACAGCGGGACACAGCAGGGACACAGCAGTAGACACAGCGGGACACAGCAGTAGACACAGCGGGACACAGCGGGGGACACAGCGGGACACAGCGGGATACAGGGGGGACACAGCAGTTCACAGCGGGACACAGCGGGACATAGCGGGACACAGGAGGGGATACAGCAGGACACAGAGGGGGACACAGAGGGGTACACAGCGGGACACAGCGGGACACAGTGGGACACAGCAGTTCACAGCGGGTCACAGCGGGACACCACGGAACACAGGAGGGGACACAACAGGACACAAAGGGACACATCGAGGGACACAGCGAGGACACAGCGGAACACAGCGTTGGACACAGCGAGGACACAGCGGTACACAGCGGGACACAGCTGGACACAGCAGGGACACAACAGTAGACACAGCGGGACACAGCGAGGGACACAGTGAGGACACAGCGGTACACAGCGGGGACTCACCGGGGGACACAGCGGGGGACAAAACAGGACACCACGGGACACAGCGGGACAAGGCGAGCACACATCGGGGACACAGCAGGGACACAGCGAGACACAGCAGGGGACACAGTGGGACACAGCGGGACACAGCCGGAAAACAGCGGGACACAGCGGGGGACACAGCGGGGGACACAGCCCACACAGTGGGGGACACAGCGGGGGACACAGCAGGGGACACAGCGGGACACAGCGGGGGACACAACGGGGACACAGCGGGGACACAGCGGGGACACAGCGGGACACAGCGGGACACAGCGTGCCACAGCGGGAACACAGTGAGGACACAGCAGGACACAGCGGGGACACAGCAGGACACATAGGGGACACAGCAGGGACACACCGGGACACAGCGGGGGACACAGCGGGAACAGCGGGACACAGTGGGGACACAGCAGGACACAGCGGGGGACACAGTGGGGACACAGCCAGGGACACAGCTGAACACAGCGGGACACAACGGAGGACAAAGCAGGGGACACAGTAATAAACAGCGGGACACAGCGGGGAAACATCTGAGACACAGCGGGACACATCAGGGGACAGCGGGTACACAGCGGAACACAGCGGGGGACAGAGCGGGTGACAGTGGGGGACACACCTGGGCACAAGGGGGACACAGCGGGGACACAGAGGGGGACACAGTGGGGACACAGAGGGACACAGTGGGGGACACAGCGGGGGACACAGCAGGGACTCAGCGGGGGACAGAGCGAGGAAACTGCGGAACACAGCGTGGGACACAGCGGTGGACACAGCGGGACACAACGGGACACAGCGGGGGACACAGCAGGACACAGCGGGGGACACAGCGAGGGACACAGCAGTACACAACTGGGAACACAGCGAGGACACAGCGGGACACAGCGGAGAACACAGCGAGGACACAGCGGGGGACAAATCAGGACACCACGGGACACAGTGTGACACAGCGGGACACAGCGGGGACACTGCGGGGACACAGCAGGACAAAGCGGGGGACACAGCGGGACACAGGGGCAGACAGCGGGGGACACAGCGGGGGACAGCATGGGACAGAGAGGGGTCACAGCGGGACACAGCGGGGACACAGCTGGACTCAGCGGGGTACACAGCAGGACACAGCGGGCACACAGTGGGGACACAGCGGGACACAGCGGGACACAGTATGGACAGAGTGTGACAGAGAGGGACACAGCGAGGACACATTTGTGACACACCGGGGGACACAGCAGGGACACAGCGAGGGACACAGCGGGACACAGCGGGGGACACAGAGGGGTACACAGCGGGACACAGCGGGAACACAGCGAGGACACAGCGGGAACCCAGTGGGACACAGCGTCGATACAGCGGG
>NW_012296539.1:0-2044 GCF_000151885.1 Dipodomys ordii
ACAGAGGTGGACACAACAAGGGACACAGCGGGACAGAGCTGGAGACACAGAGGGGGACACAGAGGGACTCAGCGGGACACAGCGGGGGACACAGCGGGACACAGCGGGGGACACAGCGGGGACACAGCGGGACACAGAGGGGGACACAGCGATACACAGTGGGACATAGCGGGACACAGCTGGACACAGCGGGGGACACAGTGGGGACACAGCGGAGCACCGCGGGGAACTCAGCGGGGACACAGCGGGGGACAAAGAGGGAACACAGCTTGGACATAGCGGGTCACAGCGAGGACACAGCGTGGAAACAGCGCGGACACAGCGGGGACACAGCGGGACACAGCAGGTACACAGAGGGGGAAAAAGCAGGAGACAGCGGGGGACACAGCGAGGACACAGCGGGACACAGCTGAGACACAGCAGGGACTCAGCGGGGAACACAGCGTGGGACAAAGCGGGACACCAGGGAACACAGCGGGACACAGCGGGAAACAGAGGTGACCCTGCGGGGACACAGTGGGACACAGCGGGCGACACAGCGGGACACAGCGGGGGACACAACGGGGACACAGCGGTGTCACAGTGGGGGACACAGCAGGGACACAGCGGGACATAGCGGGACACAGCGGGACACAGCGTGGACACAGCTGGGACACAGAAGGGACACAGCGGGGGACACAGCGGGATAGAGCAGGGACACAGAGGGGGACACAGCGGGACACAGCGGGGGATACAGCGGGGACACAGCGGGACACAGCGGCGGACACAGCGATACACAGCGGGACATAGCGGGGGACACAGCGGGACACAGCGGGGGACACAATGAGGGACACAGCAGGATATAGCAGGGACAGCGGGACACAGCGGGAGACACAACGGGACACAGCGGGGGACACAATGGGGGACAGCAGGGACACAGCGGGACATAGCGGGGACACAGTGGGGGACACAGCGGGGGCCACAGTGGAACACAAGCGGGGACACAGCGGGGACACAGCGGGGGACACAGCATGGGACAGAGAGGGACAGAGAGGGACACAGCGGGAAACAGCAGGGGACACAGCACGGATACTGCGGGGGACACAGCTGGACATAGCGGGACACAGCAGGAACTCAGTGGGACACAGTGGGGATACAACGGGACACAGCGTGGAACAGCGGGGACACAGGGGATACACAGCGGGACACAGCGACGGACACAGCAGGACACAGCGGGACACAGCGGGACACAGCGGGACATAGCGGGGACACAGGTGGACACAGCGTGGGACACAGCGGGACACAGTGGGACACAGCGGGGACACAGCGGGGACACAGCAGGACACAGCGGGAGACATAGCGATACACAGCGGGACATAGCGGGGGAAACAGCCGGACACAGCGGGGGACACAGCGGAGTACACAGCGGGGACAAAGCAGGGCACCCCGGAGGACACAGCGGGGACACAGCAGGGGACAAAGAGGGGACACAGATTGGACATAGCGGGACAAAGCAAGGACACAGCGGGGGACACAGATGGACACAGCGGGACACAGCGGGGACACAGAGGTGGACACAGCGGCGACACAGCGGGACACAGTGGGACACAGAGGGACACAGCGGGGACACAGCGGGACACAGCGGGGACACAGGGAGAACAAAGCGGGAACACAGAGTGACACAGCGGGACACAGCGGGGACACAGAGAGGACACAGCGGGACACAGCGGGGACACAGCGGGACACATCGGGGACACAGCAGGGACACAGAGGGACACAGTGGGGGACACAGCGGGGGACAGCAGGGACACACCTGGGGACAATGGGGACACAGCGGGCACACATTACGGACACAGTGGGGACACAGCGGGACACAGCAGGACACAGCGGGGGACACAGCGGGACACAGCGGGGGACACAGATGGACACAGCGGGACACAGCGGGGACACAGATGTGGATAGAGCGGGGACACAGCGGGACACACAGATGGACACAGCGGGATACAGCGGGGGCACAGAGGTGGAACACAGCGGGGACACAGCGGGGACACAGCCGGGGGGATAC
>NW_012296540.1:0-2639 GCF_000151885.1 Dipodomys ordii
CCAGTTTGAACTTAGCGGGACACAG
The DNA here is from genome assembly GCF_000151885.1 of Dipodomys ordii. NCBI lineage: Eukaryota > Metazoa > Chordata > Mammalia > Rodentia > Heteromyidae > Dipodomys > Dipodomys ordii. The sequence continues at coordinate 26 of NW_012296540.1, forward strand.
CGGGACTCAGCAGGGGATAAAGCGGGGGTTCAAAAGTGGAGATGAAAAATTGGACATAGAGGGCATACAGCAAGGACACAGGGGGGAACACATCTGGACACAGCGGGACACAGCGGGGATACAGAAGTGGACACAGCGGGGACACAGCGGGACACAACGGGACACAGAGGGACACAACAGGGCATGGGGGACACAGTGGGGAAACTGCAGGGACATATCGGGGGACACAGAGGAACAAAGCAGGACACAGCGGGACACAGCGGGGGACACTGCATGGACACAGCGGGGACACAGTGGGACACAGCTTGGGACACAGCAGGTACACAGCGGGACACAGTGGGACACAGAAGGACATAGGGGGACACAGTGGGGACACAGCGGGACACAGGGGGGACACAGAGGGACACAACGGGGGACACAGTGGGACACTGCGAGACACAGTGGGGACACAGCGAGGGACACAGCGTGACACAGCGGGAACACAGTGGGGGACACAGCGGGGGATACAGTGGAACACAGCGGGGACACAGCGGGGACACAGCGGGGGTCACAGCATGAGACAGAGAGGGACACAGAGGGACACAGCGGGACACAGCAGGGGACAGCGCGGATATAGCGTGGGACACAGCTGGACACAGTGGGACACAGCAGGGACTCAGCGGGACACAGTGGGGACACAGCGGAGACACAGCGGGTGACACAGCTGGACAGAGCAGAGACACAGAGGGGGACACAGCGGGACTCAGCGGGACACAGCGGGGGACACAGCGGGACACAGCGGCGGACACAGCGATACACAGCGGGACATAGCGGGACACAGCCGAACACAGTGGGGGACACAGCAGGGGACACAGTAGGGACACAGCGGGGACACAGCGGGGGACAAAGAGGGGACACAGCTTGGACATAGCGGGACACAAGGAGGACACAGCGGGGACACAGCTGGACACAGCGGGACACAGTGGGGACACAGAAGTGGACACAGCGGGGATACAGCGGGACACAGCGGGGGATACAGCGGGACACAGCGGCACACAGCGGGGACACAGCGGGGGACACAGCGGGACACAGCGGGACACAGTGGGGGACACAGCGGGGACACAGTGGGACACAGCGGGTGATACAACGGGGACACAACAGGGACACAGCGGGACACAGCAGGACATAGTGGGGACACAGCTGGGGACACAGCGGGGGAAAGCAGTGACACACCTGGGCACAATGGGGACACAGCGGGGAAACAGAGGTGGACACAGCGGGGACACAGCGGTGCACAGTAGTGACACAGCAGGACACAGGGGAGCACAGCGGGACTCAACAGGGCCACAGCGGGGGAAACATTGGGACACAGCGGGAAACACAGCGGGACACAGCGGGACACAGCAGGGACACAGCTGGACACAGCAGGACACAGCGGGACAGAGCGGGGGACAGCAGGGAAACACCGGGGGACAACGGGGACACACCGGGACAAAACGGGGGACAGAGCAGGGACACAGCGGGACACAGCGGGGACACAGCGGGAACAAAGAGATGGACACAGCGGGTGACACAGCGGGACAGAGCGGGGACACAGAGGAGGACACAGCGGGACTCAGCCAGACATATCGGCCGACACAGCGGGACACAGCGGGGGACACAGCGGGGACAGAGCAGAGCACCACTGGGAACACAGCGGGGACACAGCGGGGGACAAAGAAGGGACACAGCTTGGACATAGCGGGTCACAGCGAGGACACATCGGGGGACAAAGTTGGACACAGCGGTACACAGCGGGGACACAGAGGTAGACACAGCGGGGACACAGCGGGACACAGCGGGACACAGCGGGGACACAGCGGGGGACAGAGCGGGGAAACAGCGCGACACAGCGGGACACAGCGGGGGACACAGCGGGGACACAACGGGGACACAGTGGGACACAGCGTGGGACACAACGGGGACACAGCAGGACACTGCAGGGCATAGGGGGACACAGTGGGGACACAGCCGGACACAGCGGGGACACAGAGGGACACAACAGGGGACACAGCGGGGACACAGCGGGAAACAGCGGGACACAGCGAGGGACACAGCGGGACACAGCAAAACACAGTGGGGGACACAGCAGGGGACAGCGGGGACACAGCGGGGGACAAGGGGGACACAGCGGGACAAAGCGGGGGACACAGCGGGTGACACAGCGAAACACAGCACGGGACAAGGGAGGACACAGTGGCACACAGCAGGACACAGCGGGGACACAGCGGTGGACACAGAGAGACACAAACGGGGGCACAGCGGGACACAGCTGGACACAGCGAGGGACACAGCAAGGAGAAAGTGGGACACAGGGAGGACACAGCAAGGAAACAGCGGGGACACAGCGGGGAACAAAGCGGGAACACAGCGGGACACAGCGGGACACAGCAGGTACACAGCGGGAAACAGCGGGGGACACAGCGGGGGACAGAACTGGGGACACAGCGGGAAACAGCAGGGGACAAGCAAGGACATAGCGGGATACAGCGGGGACACAGCGGGGACACAGAGGTGGACACAACAAGGGACACAGCGGGACAGAGCGGGGACACAGAGGGGGACACTGCGGGACTCAGCGGGACACATCGGGTGA
>NW_012296541.1:0-4682 GCF_000151885.1 Dipodomys ordii
CTTCTCCTTCTCATTCTTCTGCTTCTCCTTCTACTTCTGCTTCTCCTTCTGCTTCTACTTCTGCTTCAATTTCTCCTTCTGCTTCTCATTCTGCTTCTGCATCTTCTGTTTCTTCTACTTCTCTTGCTTCTACTTCTCCTGCTTCTCCTACTTCTCGTGCTGCTTCTCTTTCTGCTTCTCTTTCTGCTTCTCCTTCTCCTTCTTCTGCTTCTCCTTCTGCTTCTGCTTCTCCTTCTTCTTCTTCTTCTTCTTCTTCTTCTTCTTCTTCTTCTTCTTCTTCTTCTTCTTCTTCTTCTTCTTCTTCTTCTTTTTCTTCCTCTTCTTCTTCTTCTTCTTCTCTTTCTTCTGCTTCTCCTGGTTTTTCTGCTTCTACTGCTTCTCTTTTTGCTTCTCATTCTGCTTCTGCTTCTCCTTCTGCTTCTCCTATTGATTCTGCTGCCCTTCCTTCTCCTTCTCCTTCTACTACTTCTGTTTCTCCTTCTGCTTCTGCTTCTTCTTCTGCTTCTCCAGCTTCTCCTTCTGCATCTTCTGCTTCTGCTTATCGTTCTGCTGCTTCTTCTGCTTCTGCTTCTCCTTCTTCTGCTTCTCCTTCTGATTCTTCTTCTGCTTCTCCTTCTCGTTGCTCCTTCTCCTTCTTCCAATGATTCTGCTTCTTATGCTTATTACTTTTCTTCTGCTTCTCCTTCTTCTGCTTCTCCTGCTTCTACTGCTTCTCCTTATGCTTCTTCTTCTTCTTCTTCTTCTTGTTCTTCTTGTTCTTCTTCTTCTTCTTCTTCTTCTTCTTCTTCTTCTTCTTCTTCTTCTTCTTCTTCTTCTTCTTCTTCTACTTCTTCTCTTTCTTCTGCTTCTGCTTTTCCTGCTTCTTCTGCTTCCACTGCTTCTCTTTCTGCTTCTCATTCTTCTTCTGCTTCTCCTTCTGCTTCTCCTATTGCTTCTGCTGCTCTTCATTCTCCTTCTCCTACTTCTATTTCTTCTTCTGCTTCTGCTTCTTCTGCTTCTCCTGCTTCTCCTTCTGCATCTCCTTCTGCTTGTGCTTGTCCTTATGCTTCTTCTTCTGCTTCTCCTTCGCTTCTCCTTCTGCTTCTTCTGCTTCTCCTTCTGATTCTCCTTCTTCTTCTGCTTCTGTTTTTCCTTCTCCTTCTCTTTTTTCTGCTTTTCCTTCTGCTTCTCCTTCTACTTCTGCTGCAACTGCTACTGCTTCTGCTTCTTCTGTTTCTTCTGCTTCTCCTTCTGCTTTTGATTCTCTTTCCGCTTCTGCTTCTCCTTCTGCTTCTCATTCTGCTTCTCCAGATTCTGCTTCTTCTGCTTCTCCTGATTCTCCTTCTGCTTCAGGTTCTGCTTCTGCTTCTTCGGATTCTTATGCTTCTGATTCTCCTGATTCTGCTTCTTCTGCTTCCCCTCCTTCTCTTTCTGCTTCTCCTTCTGTACCTGCTTCTCCTTCTGCTTCTGCTTCTTGTCCTTCTCCTTTTTCTTCTGCTTCTGCTTCTCCTGTTTCTACATCTCCTGCTTCTCCTTCTGCTGCTTTTTCTGCTTCTCCTGCTGCTTTTCCTTCTCCTGCTCCTTCTTCTGCTTCTCTTTCTGCTTCTCCTTCTGTTTCTCCTTCTACTTCTCCTTCTCGTTCTTCTGCTTTTCCTTCTGCTTCTCCTTTTGCTTCTGCATCTTCTGCTTCTTCCGATACTGCCTCTGCTTCTTCTGTTTCTTCTGCTTCTCCTTCTGCTTTTGCTTCTCTTTCTGCTTCTGCTTCTCCTTCTGCTTCTCCAGGTTCTGCTTCTTCTGCTTCTCCTGCTTCTCCTTCTACTTCAGGTTCTGCTTCTGCTTCTTCGGCTTCTTCTGCTTCTGCTTCTCCTGCTGCTGCTTCTTCTGCTTCTCCTGCTTCTCCTTCTGCTTTTCCTTCTGTTTCTGCTTCTCCTTCTGCTTCTGCTTCTTCTCCTTCTTCTGTTTCTTCTGTTTCTGCTTCTCCTGCTTCTGCTTCTCCTGCTTCTCGTTCTGCTTCTCTTTCTGCTTCTCTTTCTGCTTCTTCTCCTACTTCTGCTTCTACTTCTGCTTCTGCTTCTCCTTCTGCTTCTGCTTCAATTTCTCCTTCTGCTTCTCATTGTGCTTCTGCGTCTTCTGTTTCTTCTGCTTCTCCTGCTTCCGCTTCTCCTGCTTCTCCTACTTTTCGTGCTGCTTCTCCTTCTGCGTCTCTTTCTGCTTCTGCTTATCCTTTTGCTTCTCTTACTCCTAATCCTTCTCTCTCGCCTTCTCCGTCTTCTTCTTCTGCTTCTCCTGCTGCTTCTGCTTCTGCTTATTCTAATATTTCTGTTTCTTCTGTTTCAGATTGTGCTTCTTCTGTTTCTCCTTCTGCTTCAGATTCTGCTTCTGCTTCTTCGGCTTCTCCTGTTTCTTCTGCTTATGCTTCTCCTGCTTCTGCTTCTTCTGCTTCCCTCCTTCTCTTTCTGCTTCTCCTTTTGTTTCTGCTTCTCCTTCTGCTTCTTGTCCTTCTCCTGTTTCTTCTGCTTCTGCTTCTCCTGTTTCTGCATCTCCTGCTCCTCCTTCTGCTGCTCTTTCTGCTTCTCCTGCTGCTTTTCCTTCTCCTGCTCCTTCTTCTGCTTCTCTTTCTGCTTCTCCTTCTGTTTCTCCTTCTCCTTCTCGTTATTCTGCTTTTCATTCTGCTTCTCCTTCTGCTTCTGCATCTTCTGCTTCTTCTGCAACTGCCTCGGCTTCTTCTGTTTCTTCTGCTTTTCCTTATGCTTTTCCTTCTGCTTTTGCTTCTCTTTCTGCTTCTGCTTCTCCTGCTTCTGCTTCTTCTGCTTGTCCTGCTTCTCCTTTTGCTTGAGGTTCTGCTTCTGCTTCTTCGGCTTCTTCTGCTTCTGCTTCTCCTGCTCCTGCTTCTTCTGCTTCTCCTGCTTCTCTTTCTGTTTTTCCTTCTGTTTCTTCTCCTCCTTCTTCTTCTGCTTCTTCTCCTTCTTCTGTTTCTTCTGCTTTTGCTTCTCCTGTTTCTGCTTCTCCTGCTTCTCCTGCTTCTCCTGCTTCTCGTTCTGCTTCTCTTTCTGCTTCTCTTTCTCCTACTTCTGCTTCTCCTTCTGCTTCTGCTTCTGCTTCTGCTTCAATTTCTCCTTCTGCTTCTCATTCTGCTTCTGCGTATTCTGTTTCTTCTGCTTCTCCTGCTTCTGCTTCTCCTGCTTCTCCTCCTTCTCGTGCTGCTTCTCCTTCTGCGTCTCTTTCTGCTTCTGCTTAAACTTTTGCTTCTCCTAATCCTAATCCTTCTCTCTCACCTTCTCCGTCTTCTTCTTCTCCTGCTACTTCTGCTTCTGCTTATTCTAGTTTTTCTGTTTCTTCTGCTTCAGATTGTGCTACTTCTGTTTCTCCTGCTTCAGATTCTGCTTCTGCTTCTTCGGCTTCTCCTGTTTTTCTGCTTATGCTTCTCCTGCTTCTGCTTCTTCTGCTTCCCCTCCTTCTCTTTCTGCTTCTCCTTTTGTTTCTGCTTCTCCTTCTGCTTCTGCTTCTTGTTCTTCTCCTGTTTCTTCTGCTTCTGCTTCTCCTGTTTCTGCATCTCCTGCTTCTCCTTCTGCTGCTCTTTCTGCTTCTCCTACTGCTTTTCCTTCTCCTGCTCCTTCTTCTGCTTCTCTTTCTGCTTCTCCTTCTGTTTCTCCTTCTCCTTCTCGTTCTTCTGCTTTTCCTTCTGCGTCTCCTTCTTCTTCTGCATCTTCTGCTTCTTCTGGTACTGCCTCTGCTTCTTCTGTTTCTTCTGCTTCTCCTTATGCTTTTCCTTCTGCTTTTGCTTCTCTTTCTGCTTCTGCTTCTCCTGCTTCTCCAGATTCTGCTTCTTCTGCTTCTCCTGCTTCTCCTTCTGCTTCAGTTCTGCTTCTGCTTCTTCGACTTCTTCTGCTTCTGCTTCTCCTGTTTCTCTTTCTGCTTTTCCTTCTGTTTCTGCTTCTCCTTCTGTTTCTGCTTCTCCTTCTGCTTCTGCTCTTCTCCTTCTTCTGTTTCTTTTGCTTCTGTTTCTTCTGCTTCTTCTTCTGTTTCTTCTGATTCTACTTCTGCTTCTCCTTCTTCTCCTCTTTCTGCTTCTACTTCTGCTTCTTCTGCTTCTCCTGCTTCTCCTTCTTGTTCTCCTTCTGTTTCTGCTTCTCTTTCTGCTTCTGCTTCTCCTTCTGCTGCTCCTTCTCCTTCTCCTTCTTCTGCTTCTCCCACTGCTTCTCCTTCTGCTTCTTTTGCTTATTCTTTTTCTTCTGCTTCTGCTTCACCTGCTTCTGCTTCTTCTGCTTCTACTGCTTCTCTTTATGCTTCTCCTTATGCTTCTTCTTCTTCTTCTTCTTCTTCTTCTTCTTCTTCTTCTTCTTCTTCTTCTTCTTCTTCTTCTTCTTCTTCATCTTCTTCTTCTTCTTCTTCTTCTAATTCTTCTTCTTCTTCTTCTTCTTCTTCTTCTTCTTCTTCTTCTTCTTCTTCTTCTTCTTCTTCTCTTTCTTCTGCTTCTTCTTTCCTGCTTCTTCTGCTTCTACTGCTTCTCTTTCTGCTTCTCATTCTGCTTCTGCTTCTCCTTCTGCTTCTCCTATTTCTTCGGCGGCTATTCCTTCTCCTACTTCTACTTCTCCTTCTGCTTCAGCTTCTTCAGCTTCTCCTGCTTCTCCTTCTGCTCCTTCTTCTGCTTCTGCTTCTCCTTCTGCTGCTTCTTCTGCTTCTGTTTCTCCTTCTGCTTCTCC
>NW_012296542.1:0-4681 GCF_000151885.1 Dipodomys ordii
GTCCCCCGCTGTGTCCCGTTGTGTCCCGCTGTGTCCCCCGCTGTGCCCGTGCTGTGTCCCCACTGTGTCACACTGTGTCCTGCTGTGTCCCGTTGTGTCCCGCTGTAACGCTGCTGAGTCCCCCTGTGTCCCCGCTGTGTCCTGCTGTGTCCTCGCTGTGTCCCCCGCTGTATCCCCGCTGTATCGACGCTGTGTCCTGCTGGGTCCCGCTGTGTCCTCGCTGTGTTCCCTGCTATGTTCCGCTGTATCCCCCGGTGTGTCCCCCGCTGTGTCCTCGCTGTGTCCCCCGCTGTATCCCGCTGTGTCCTCGCTGTGTCCCCCGCTGTGTCCCGCTGTTTCCCCCGCTGTGTCCCGCTGTGTCCCGCTGTGTCCCCTGCTTTGTCGCGCTGTGTCCTTGCTGTTTCCTGCTCTGTCTCCTCCTTGTCCCCGCTGTGTTCCGCTGTGTCCCGTGGTGTCCCGTTTTGTTCCCCGCTGTGTCCCCCGCTGAGTCCCCGCTGTGTCCCCGCTGTGTCCCGCTCTGTCCTCCCTGTGTCCCCGGTTGTGTCCCGCTGTGTCCCCTGCTGTGTCCTGCTGTGTCTACTGCTTTGTTCCTGCTGTGTCCCGCTGTGGCCCACTCTGTCCCCGCTGTATCGACGCTGTGTCCCGCTGGGTCCCGCTGTGTCCTCGCTGTGTCCACCGCTGTGTACCGCTCTGTCCACCGCTGTGTCCCGCTGTGTCCCCCGCTCTGTCCCCCTTTGTCTACCGCTGTGTCCCGCTGTTTCCCCCGCTGTGTCCCGCTGTGTCCTCGCTGTGTCCCCTCTGTCTCCCGCTCTGTCCCATGCTGTGTCTCACTCTTTGTCCCCGATGTGTCCCACTGTGTTCCGCTGTGTCCCGCTGTGACCCCACTGTGTCCCGTTGTGTCCACAGCTGTGTACCACGCTGTGTAACGCTGTGTCCCCGCTGTATCGACGCTGTGTCCCGCTGTGTCCCGCAGTGTCCCCCGCTGTGTCCCCCGCTGTGTCCCGCTGTGTCCCCCGCTATGTCCCGCTGTGTCCCGCTCTGTCCCTGTTGTGTCCTGCTGTGTCCTGCTGTGTCCTCGCTGTGTCCCGCGCTGTCTCCCGCTCTGTCCCCCGCTACGTCTCACGATTTGTCCTCGCTGTGTCCCACTGTGTCCCGCTCTGCCCCAACTGTGTCCCGTTGTGTCCACAGATGTGAACCACGCTGTGTAACGTTGTATCCCCGCTGTATCGACGATGTGTCCCGCTGGGTCCCGCTGTGTCCTCGCTGTGTTCCCCGCTGTGTCCCGCAGTGTCCCCCGCTGTGTCCCCCGCTATTTCCTCGCTGTGTCCCACACTGTGTCCCGCTGTGTCCTCGCTGGTCCTCCGCTGTGTCCCGCTGTGTCCCCCACTGTGTCCCGCTGTGTCCCGCTCTGTTCCGCTCTGTCCCTGCTGTGTCCCGCTGTGTACTGCTGTGTCCTCGCTGTGTCCCCCGCTGTCTCCCGCTCTGTCCCCCGCTGTGTCTCACGATTTGTCCTCGCTGTGTCCCACTGTGTCCCGCTCTGTCCCGCTGTGCCGCCACTGTGTCCCCTTGTGTCCACAGATTTGTACCACACTGTGTAACGCTGTATCCCCGCTGTATCGACGCTGTGTCCCGCTGGGTCCCGCTGTGTCCTCGCCGTGTTCCCTGCTGTGTCCCGCTGTGTCCTGCTGTGTCCTCGCTGTGTTCCCCGCTGTCTCCCGCTCTGTCCCCCACTTCGTCTCACGATTTGTCCTCGCTGTGTCCCACTGTGTCCCGCTGTGTCCTGCTGTGCCCCCACTGTGTCCCCTTGTGTCCACAGATTTGTACCACACTGTGTAACGCTGTATCCCCGCTGTATCGACGCTGGGTCCCGCTGGGTCCCGCTATGTCCTCGCCGTGTTCCCTGCTGTGTCCCGCTGTGTCCTGCTGTGTCCTCGCTGTGTCCCCCGCTGTCTCCCGCTCTGTTCCCCGCTTCGTCTCACGATTTGTCCTCGCTGTGCCCCCACTGTGTCCCGTTGTGTCCACAGATGTGTACCACGCTGTGTAAGGCTGAATCCCAGCTGTACCGACACTGTGTCCCTCTGGGTCCCGCTGGGTCCTCGCTGGGTCCACCGATGTGTCCCGCTGTTTCCACCGCTGTGTCCTGCTGTGTCCCCCGCTCTCTCCCCCTGTGTCCACCGATGTGTCCCGCTGTTTCCCCCGCTGTGTCCCGCTGTGTCCTCGCTGTGTCCCCTGCTGTCTCCCGCTCTGTCCCCCGCTGTGTCTCACGCTTTGTCCCTGATGTGTCCCACTGTGTTCCGCTGTGTCCCGCTGTGTCCCCACTGTGTCCCGTTGTGTCCACAGCTGTGTACCACGCTGTGTAACGCTGTATTCCCGCTGTTTCGACGCTGTGTCCCGCTGTGTCCCTCTGTGTCCCCCGCTGTGTCCCCCAATGTGTCCTCGCTGTGTTCCCCGCTGTGTCCCGCTGTGTCCTCGCTGGGTCCCCCGCTGTGTCCCGCTGTGTCCCCCGCTGTGTCCCGCTGTGTCCTGCTCTGTCCCTGTTGTGTCCCGCTGTGTCCTGCTGTGTCCTCGCTGTGTCCCCCGCTGTCTCCCGCTCTGTCCCCCGCTATGTCTCACGATTTGTCTTCGCTGTGTCCAACTGTGTCCCGCTCTGCCCCCACTGTGTCCCGCTGTGTCCACAGATGTGAACCACGCTGTGTAATGCTGTATCCCCGCTGTATCGACAATGTGTCCCGCTGGGTCCCGCTGGGTCCTCGCTGTGTCCCCCGCTGTGTCCTCGCTGTGTCCCCCACTGTATCCCGCTGTGTCCTCGCTGGGTCCTCTGCTGTGTCCCGCTGTGTCCCCCGCTGTGTCCCGCTGTGTCCCGCTGTGTCCCGCTCTGTCCCTGCTGTGTCCCGCTGTGTCCTGTTGTGTCCTCGCTATGTCCCCCGCTGTCTCCCGCTCTGTCCCCCACTGTGTCTCACGATTTGTCCTCGCTGTGTCCCACTGTGTCCCGCTCTGTCCCGCTGTGCCCTCACTGTGTCCCGTTGTGTCCACAGATGTGTACCACGCTGTGTAAGGCTGTACCAGGTGTATCGACGCTGTGTCCCGCTGGGTCCCGCTCTCTCCCCCTGTGTCCACCGCTGTGTCCCGCTGTTTCCCCCGCTGTGTCCCGCTGTGTCCTCGCTGTGTACCCCGCTGTCTCCCGCTCTGTCCCCCGCTGTGTCTCATGCTTTGTCCCCGCTGTGTCCCACTGTGTTCCGCTGTGTCCCACTGTGCCCCCACTGTGTCCCGTTGTGTCCACAGCTGTGTACCACGCTGTGTAACGCTGTGTCCACGCAGTATCGACGCTGTGTCCCACTGGGTCCCGCTGTGTCCTCGCTGTGTTCACGGCTGTGTCCCGCAGTGTCCCCCGCTGTGTCCCCCACTGTATCCTCGCTGTGTTCCCCGCTGTGTCCCGCTGTTTCCTCGCTGGGTCCCCCACTGTGTCCCGCTGTATCCCTCGCTGTGTCCCGCTGTGTCCCGCTCTGTCCCTGCTGTGTCCCGCTGTGTCCTGCTGTGTCCTCGCTGTGTCCCCCGCTGTCTCCCGCTCTGTCCCCCGCTACGTCTCACGATTTGTCCTCGCTGTGTCCCACTGTGTCCTGCCGGCCCCCACTGTGTCCCGTTGTGTCCACAGATGTGTACCACACTGTGGAACGCTGTATCCCCGCTGTATCGACGCTGTGTCCCGCTGGGTCCCGCTGTGTCCTCGCTGTGTTCCCCACTGTGTCCCGCAGTGTCCCCCGCTGTGTCCCCCTCTGATTCCTCGTTGTGTCCCCCACTGTGTCCGCTGTGTCCTCGCTGGGTCCTCCGCTGTGTCCCGCTGTTTTCCCCGGTGTGTCCCGCTGTGTCCCGCTGTGTCCCGCTCTGTCCCTGCTTTGTCCCGCTGTGTCCTGCTGTGTCCTCGCTGTGTCCCCCGCTGTCTCCCGCTCTGTCCCCAGCTGTGTCTCACGATTTGTCCTCGCTGTGTCCCACTGTGTCCCGCTCTGTCCCGCTGTGCCCCCACTGTGTCCCCTTGTGTCCACAGATTTGTACCACACTGTGTAACGCTGTATTCCCGCTGTATCGACGCTGGGTCCCGCTGGGTCCCGCTGTGTCCTCGCTGTGTTCCCTGCTGTGTCCCGCTGTGTCCTGCTGTGTCCTCGCTGTGTCCCCCGCTGTCTCCCGCTCTGTCCCCCGCTTCGTCTCATGATTTGTCCTCGCTGTGTCCCACTGTGTCCCGCTGTGTCCCGCTGTGCCCCCAATGTGTCCCGTTGTGTCCACAGATGTGTACCACGCTGTGTAAGGCTGTATCCCAGCTGTATCGACACTGTGTCCCACTGGGTCGCGCTGGGTCCTCACTGGGTCGACCGCTGTGTCCCGCTGTTTCCACCGCTGTGTCCCGCTGTGTCCTCCGCTTCTCCCCCTGTGTCCACCGCTATGTCCCGCTGTTTCCCCCGCTGTGTCCAGCTGTGTCCTCGCTGTGTCCCCCGCTGTCTCCCGCTCTGTCCCCCGCTGTGTCTCACGCTTTGTCCCCGCTGTGTCCCACTGTGTTCCGCTGTGTCCCGCTGTGCCCCCACTGTGTCCCGTTGTGTCCACAGCTGTGTACCATGCTGTGTAACGCTGTATCCCCGCTGTATCGACGCTGTGTCCCGCTGTGTCCCTCAGTGTCCCCCACTATGTCCCC
>NW_012296543.1:0-4681 GCF_000151885.1 Dipodomys ordii
ACCGCTGTGTCCCACTGTGTCCTCTCTTTGTCTCCACTGTCCCCCGCTGTGTCCCCCGCTGTGTCCCGCTGTGTCCCGCTGTGTCCCCCGCTTTGTCCCGCTGTGTCCACGCAATGTTCCCTCTGTGTACTGCTGTGTCACACTGTGTCCCGCTGTGTCCCGCTGTGCCCACACTGTGTCCCATTGTGTCCACAGCTGTGTACCACGCTGTGTAACGCTGTGTCCCCGCTGTATCTACGCTGTTCCTCGCTGTGTCCCGCTGTGTCCCTCGCTGTGTCCCCCGCTGTGTCCTCGCTGTGTCCCCAGCTGTGTCCCGCTGTGTCCTAGCTGGGTCCCCCGCTGGGTCCCACTGTGTCCCTCGCTGTGTCCCACTGTGTTCCGCTGTGTCCCGCTCTTTCCCTGCTGTGTCCTGCTGTGTCCCGCTGTGTCCCCCTGTGTGCGCGCTGTGTCCCGCTATGTACTCCGTTGTGTCCAGCTGTTTCACCGCTGTGTCCCCCGCTTTGTCCCGCTGTGTCCCGCTGTGTCCTCATTGCGTCCCCCGCTGTGTCCAGCTGTGTCCCCCGCTGTTTCCTGCTGTGTCCCGCTGTGTCCCGCTCTGTCCCTGCTGTGTCCCGCTGTGCCCTGCTGTGTCCTCGCTGTGTCCCCCGCTGTCTGTCTCCCGCTCTGTCCCTCACTGTGTCTCACGATTTGTCCTTGCTTTGTCCCACTGTGTCCCGCTGTGTCCCGCTGTGTCCCCACTGTGTCCCGTGGTTTCCACAGCTGTGTAACACGCTGTGTAATGCTGTGTACCCGCTGTATCGACGCTCTGTTCCGCTGGGTCCCGCTGTGTCCTCGCTGTGTTCCCCGCTGTGTCCCGCTGTGTACCCCTCTGTGTCCCCTGCTGTGTCCCGCATTGTCCCGCTGTGTACTGCTGTGTCACCTGCTGAGTCCCGCTGTGTCCCCACTGTGTCCCAATGTGTCCTCGCTGTGTCCCCCTCTGTGTCCCACTGTGTCCCAACTGTTTCCCCCGCTGTGTCCCGCTGTGTCCTGCTGTCTCCCCCTCTGTGTCCGCCGCTGTGTCCCTCTGTGTCCCCCGCTTTGTCACCGCTGTGTCCCGTTGTGTCCTCGCTGTGTCCCCCTCTGTCTCCCGCTCTGTCCCCCGCTGTGTCTCATGCTTTCTCCCCGCTGTGTCCAACTGTGTCCCGCTGTGTCCCGCTGTGCCCCCACTGTGTCCCGTTGTGTCCACAGCTGTGTACCACGCTGTGTAACGCTGTGTCCCCGCTGTATCGACGCTGGGTCCCGCTGGGTCCCGCTGGGTCCTCGCAGTGTTCCCCGCTGTGTCCCGCTGTGTCCCCGCTGTGTCCCCCGCTGTGTCCTCTCTGTGTCCCCCAATATATCCCGCTCTGTCCTCGATGGGTCCCCCGCTGTGTCCCGCTGTGTCACACTGTGTCCCATGGTGTCTTGCTGTGTCTTTGCTGTGTCCCCCGCTGTCCCCCACTTTGTCCCTAGCTGTGTCCCGCTGTGTCCCGCTGTTTCCTCGCTGTGTCCCCCGCTGTGTCCCGCTGTGTCCTTGCTGTGTCCCCCCTTGTGTTTCGCTGTTTCCTCGCTGTGTCCCCCCTGTGTGCCGTTGTGTCCCCAGCTGTGTACCCCGTTGTGTCCCGCTGTGTCCCCGCTGTATCAACGCTGTGTCCCGCTGTGTCCTCGCTGTGTACCGCTGTGTCCACCCTGTGTCCCCCGCTTTCTCCCGCTTTGTCCTGCTGTGTCCTCGCTGTGTTCCCCGCTGTGTCCCGCTGTGTCCCCCACTGTGTCCCCCGTTGTGTCACACTGTGTCCCGCTGTGTCCCCCGCTTTGTGCCCGCTGTGTCCCGCTGTGTACTCCGTTGTGTCCAGCTGTGTCCCGCTGTGTCCCCCGCTGTGTCCCGCTGTGTCCCATTGTGTCCCGCTCTGTCCCTGCTGTGTCCCGCTGTGTACTCCTTTGTGTCACCCTGTGTCAACGCTGTGTCTCGCTGTTTCCCCCCTGTGTCCCGCTGTGTCCCCGCTGTGTACCCCGCTGTCTCACTCTCTGTCCCCCACTGTGTCTCACGCTTTGCCCTGCTGTGTCCCACTGTGTTCCGCTGTGTCCCGCTGTGCCCCCACTGTGTCCCGTTGTGTCCATAGCTGTGTACCGTACTGTATAATGCTGTGTCCCTGCTGTATCGACGCTGTGTCCCGCTGGGACCTGCTATGTACTCCGTTGTGTCCAGCTTTGTCACCGCTGTGTCCCCCGCTTTGTCCTGCTGTGTCCTCTCTGGGTTCCCCGCTAGGTCCTGCTGTGTCTCCCGCTGTGTCCCGCTGTGTCCCGATGGGTCCCGCTCTGTCCCTGCTGTGTCCCGTTGTGCCCTGCTGTGTCCTAGCTGTGTCCCCCGCTGTCTCGAGCTCTGTCCCTCGCTGTGTCTCACGATTTGTCCTTGCTTTGTCCCACTGTGTCCCGCTGTGTCCTGCTGTGCCCACACTGTGTCCCCTTGTGTCCACAGATGTATACCACACTGTGTAACGCTGTATCCCCGCTGTATCGACGCTGTGTCCTGCTGGGTCCCGCTGTGTCCTCGCTGTGTTCCCTGCTGTGTTCCGCTGTGTCCCCCTGTGTGTCCCCCGCTGTGTCCTCGCTGTGTCCCCCGCTGTGTCCCGCTGTGTCCTCGCTGGGTCCCCCGCTGTGTCCCGCTGTTTCCCCCGCTGTATCCCGCTGTGTCCCGCTCTGTCCCTGTTGTGTCCCGCTGTGTCCTGCTGTGTCCTCGCTGTGTCCCCCGCTGTCTCCCGCTCTGTCCCCCGCTACGTCTCAAGATTTGTCCTCGCTGTGTCCCACTGTGTCCCGCTCTGCCCCCACTGTGTCCCGTTGTGTCCACGCTGTGTAACGCTGTATCCCTGCTATATCGACGCTGTGTCCCGCTGGGTCCCGCTGTGTCCTCACTGTGTTCCCCGCTGTGTCCCGCAGTGTCCCCCGCTGTGTCCCCCGCTGTGTCCTCGCTGTGTCCCCCACTGTGTCCCGCTGTGTCCTCGCTGGGTCCTCCGCTGTGTCCCGCTGTGTCCCCCGCTGTGTCCCGCTGTGTCCCGCTGTGTCCCCCTGTGTCCTCACTGTGTCCCACGCTGTGTTCCGCTGAGTCCTTGCTGTGTCCTCCGATGTGCCCCGTTGTGTCCCCAACTGTGTACCCCACTGTGGCCCACTCTGTCCCCGCTGTATCGACCCTGTGTCCCGCTGGGTTCTGCTGTGTCCTCGCTGTGTCCACCGCTGTGTCCCGCTGTGTCCACCACTGTGTCCCGCTGTGTCCCCCGCTCTGTCCCGCTGTGTCCACCGCTGTGTCCCTCTGTGTCCCCCGCTGTGTCCCGCTGTGTCCTCGCTGTGTCCCCCGCTGTCTCCCGCTCTGTCCCCCGCTGTGTCTCACGCTTTGTCCCCGCTGTGTCCCACTGTGTTCTGCTGTGTCCCGCTGTGCCCCCACTGTGTCCCGTTGTGTCCACAGCTGTGTACCCCACTGTGTAACGCTGTGTCCCCGCTGTATCGACGCTGTGTCCCGCTGGGTCCCGCTGTGTCCTCGCTGTGTTCCCTGCTGTGTCCCGCTGTGTCCTTGCTGTGTCCCCCGCTGTGTCCCGCTGTGTCCCCGCAGGGTCACCGCTGTTTCCCGCTGTGTCCCGTGGTGTCCCGCTTTGTCCCCCGCTGTGTCCCCCGCTGAGTCCCCGCTGTGTCCCCGCTGTGTCGCGCTCTGTCCTCCCTGTGTCCCCCGCTGTGTCCCGCTGTGTCCCCTGCTGTTTCCCGCTGTGTCTACTGCTGTGTTCCTGCTGTGTCCCGCTGTGTCCCGCTGTGTCCCACTGTGTCCTCACTGTGTCCCACGCTGTGTTCCGCTGAGTCCTTGCTGTGTCCCACGATGTGCCCCGTTGTGTCACCAGCTGTGTACCCCGCTGTGGCCCACTCTGTCCCCGCTCTATCGACGCTGTGTCCCGCTGGGTCCCGCTGTGTCCTCACTGTGTCCACCGCTGTGTCCCGCTGTGTCCACCGCTGTGTCCCGCTGTGTACCTGCTCTGTCCCCCTGTGTCCACCGCTGTGTCCCGCTGTTTCCCCCGCTGTGTCCCGCTGTGTCCTCGCTGTGTCCCCCGCTGTCTCACTCTCTGTCCCCCACTGTGTCTCACGCTTTGCCCTGCTGTGTCCCACTGTGTTCCGCTGTGTCCCGCTGTGCCCCCACTGTGTCCTGTTGTGTCCATAGCTGTGTACCGTACTGTATAATGCTGTGTCCCTGCTGTATCGACGCTGTGTCCCGCTGGGACCTGCTATGTACTCCGTTGTGTCCAGCTTTGTCACCGCTGTGTCCCCCGCTTTGTCCTGCTGTGTCCTCTCTGGGTTCCCCGCTGGGTCCCGCTGTGTCCCCCGCTGTGTCCCGCTGTGTCCCGCTGGGTCCCGCTCTGTCCCTGCTGTGTCCCGTTGTGCCCTGCTGTGTCCTAGCTGTGTCCCCCGCTGTCTCGAGCTCTGTCCCTCGCTGTGTCTCACGATTTGTCCTTGCTTTGTCCCACTGTGTCCCGCTGTGACCTGCTGTGCCAACACTGTGTCCCCTTGTGTCCACAGATGTCTACCACACTGTGTAACGCTGTATCCCCGCTGTATCGACGCTGTGACCTGCTGGGATCCTGCTGTGTCCTCACTGTGTCCCCCGCTGTCACCCGCTCTGTCCCCCCGCTAC
>NW_012296544.1:0-4680 GCF_000151885.1 Dipodomys ordii
ACTCCTCCTACTCCTACTCCTTCTCTTTCTCCTTCTTCTTCTACTTCTCATTCTACTTCTACTACTGCTTCTTCTGCTTGTTCTATTTCTTCTGCTTCTTCTTTTCCAGCTTCTACTACTTCTACTTATCCTTCCACTTCAGATTCTCCTTCTGCTTCTTAGGATTCTTCTATTTCTTCTGCTTCTACTTCTCCTGCTACTGCTTCTTCTGCTTCTCCTTCTGCTTCTCCTGCTTCTCTTTCTGCTTCTCCTTCTGCTTCTGCTTCTCCTTCTGCTCCTTCTCCTTCTTCTGTTTCTTCTTCTACTACTGCTTCTCCCGCTATCACTTCTTCTGCTTCTCCTGCTTGTCCTTCTGCTTCTGTTTCTGCTTCTCCTTCTTCTGCTTCTCTTTCTGTTTCTGCTTCTGCTTCTTCTGATTCTCCAACTTCTCCTTCTCCTCCTGCCTCTGTTTCTGCTTCTATTTCTCCTTCTGCATCTCCTTCTGCTTCACCTTCTGCTGCTCCTTCTCCTCCTTCTGTTTCTTCCTCTACTTCGGCTTCTGCATCTTATGCTTCTTTATTTCTTCTGCTTCTGCTTCTCCTGCTTCTGCTTCTTATGCTTCTACTGCTTCTTCTTCTGCTTCTGCTTCTTCTGATTTTTCTGCTTCTACTTCTCTTTCTACTTCTACTTCTCATACATGATATTTCTGCTTCTTCTACTGAGTCTCCTTCTGCTGCTTCTTCTACTTCTCTTTCTGCATCATTTTTTGCTTCTCATTCTGCTTCTGCTTCTGCTTCTACTGTTTCTCCTGCCTGAATTTCTGGTTCTACTTGTTCTGCTGCTTCTCCTTGTGCTTCTGCTTCTCCTTCTGCTTCAGTTTCTGCTTCTTCTACTTCTTCTCTTTCAGCTTCTCCTGCTTCTGCATCCTGTGCTTCTCCTGCTTCTCTTTCTGCTTCTCATTCCGCTTCTACTTGTCCTTCTGCTTCTCCTTCTGCTTCTGCTTCTGCTTCAATTTCTCCTTCTGCTTCTCATTCTGCTTCTGCGTCTTCTGTTCTTCTGCTTCTCCTGCTTCTGCTTCTCCTGCTTCTCCTAATTCTCGTGCTGCTTCTCCTTCTGCGTCTCTTTCTGCTTCTGATTATCCTTTTGCTTCTCCTATTCCTAATCCTTCTCTTTCGAATTCTCCGTCTTCTTCTTCTGCTTCTCCTGCTGCTTTTGCTTCTTCTTTATTCTACTATTTCTGTTTCTTCTGATTCTGCTTCAGATTGTGCTTCTTCTGTTTCTCCTTCTGCTTTAGATTCTGCTTCTGCTTGTTCGGCTTTTCCTGTTTCTTCTGCTTCTGCTTCTCCTGCTTGTTCTGCTTCTCCTGCTTCTCTTTCTGCTTCTCCTTTTGCTTCTGCTTTTCTTTCTGCTTCTGCTTCTGCTCTTCTCCTTTTTCTGTTTGTTTTGCTTCTTCTTCTTCTTCTTCTTATTCTTCTTCTTCTTCTGTTTCTTCTGATTCTACTTCTGCTTCTCCTTCTTCTCCTTCTCTTTCTCCTTTTGCTTCTGCTTTTCTTTCTGCTTCTCCTTCTCCTTCTTCTTCTTCTCCTTCTTCTTCTGCTTCAATTTCTCCTTCTGCTTCTCATTCTGCTTCTGCGTCTTCTGTTTCTTCTGCTTCTCCTGCTTCTGCTTCTCCTGCTTCACCTACTTTTCGTGCTGCTTTTTCTTCTGCGTCTCTTTCTGCTTCTGCTTATCCTTTTGCTTCTCCTACTCCTAATCCTTCTCTCTCGCCTTCTCCGTCTTCTTCTTCTGCTTCTCCTGCTGCTTCTGATTCTGCTTATTCTACTATTTCTGATTCTTCTGCTTCTGCTTCAGATTGTGCTTCTTCTGTTTCTCCTTCTGCTTCAGATTCTGCTTCTGCTTCTTCGGATTCTTCTGTTTCTTCTGCTTCTGCTTCTCCTGCTTCTTCTGCGTCTCCTCCTTCTCTTTCTGCTTCTCCTTCTGCTTCTGCTTCTGCTCTTCTCCTTCTTCTGTTTCTTTTGCTTCTGTTTCTTCTGCTTCTTATTCTTCTGTTTCTTCTGATTCTACTTCTGCTTCTTCTGATTCTCCTGCTTCTCCTTTTGTTGTCCTTCTGTTTCTGCTTTTCTTTCTGCTTCTGCTTCTCCTTCTGCTGCTCCTTCTCCTTCTGCTTCTGCTTCTCCCAGTGCTTCTGCTTCTTTTGTTTATTCTTTTTCTTCTGCTTCTGCTTCTCCTGCTTCTTCTTCTTCTCCTTCTACTGCTTCTCCTTATGCTTCTCCTTATGCTTCTCCTTATGCTTCTCCTTATGCTTCTCATTATGCTTCTCCTTATGCTTCTTCTTCTTCTTCTTCTTCTTCTTCTTCGTCTTCTTCATTACTTCTTCTTCTTCTTCTCTTGTCATCTTCTTCTTCTTCTTCTTCTCTACATCTACTCTCATCTCTACTACTACTCCATCCGTCTGCTTCGCCTATCTGCTTCTTCTGCTTCTCCTGCTCCTTCTTCTCTTTCTCCTCCTCCTCCTTCTTCTTCTTCTTCTTCTTCTTCTTCTTCTTCTTCTTCTTCTTCTTCTTCTTCTTCTTCTTCTTCTTCTTCTTCTTCTTCTTCTTCTGCTTCTTCTGCTTCTCCTGCTTCTACATCTACTGCTTCTTCTGCTTCTCCTTCCTTTCCTCTGCTTCTGCTTCTCCTTCTCCTGCTTCTGCTTCTCTTTCTGCTTCTCCATCTCCTTCTGCTTCACCTTCTGCTGCTCCTTCTCCTTCTTCTGTTTCTCCCTCTGCTTCTGCTTCAGCTTCTTATTCTTCTTCTTGTTCTTCTGCTTCTGCTTCTCCTGCTTCTGCTTCTTATGCTTCTACTGCTTCTTCTTGTGCTTCTACTTCTTCTGCTTCTTCTGCTTCTACTTCTCTTTCTGCTTCTGCTTCTCCTGCTTGTTTTTCTGCTTCTTCTGCTGCTTCTCCTACTGCTGCTTCTTCTACTTCTCCTTCTGCTGCTTCTTCTACTTCTCCTTCTGCTTCTCTTTTTGCTTCTCTTTCTGCTTCTTCAGATTCTGCTTCTTCTGCTTTTCCTGTTTCTCCTTCTGCTTCAGGTTCTGCTTCTGCTTCTTCGGCTTCTTCTGCTTCTGCTTCTCCTGCTGCTGCTTCTTCTGCTTCTCTTTCTGCTTTTCCTTCTGTTTCTGCTTCTGCTTCTGCTTCTGCTTCTTCTCATTCTGCTTCTCCTGCTTCTGCTTCTCCTGCTTCTCGTTCTGCTTCTCTTTCTACTTCTCCTTCTCCTTCTTCTGCTTCTCCTTCTGCTTCTGCTTCTCCTGCTTCTGCTTCAATTTCTCCTTCTGCTTCTCATTCTGCTTCTGCGTCTTCTGTTTCTCCTGCTTCTCCTGCTTCTCCTACTTCTCGTGCTGCTTTTCCTTCTGCGTCTCTTTCTGCTTCTGCTTATCATTTTGCTTCTCCTACTCCTAATCCTTCTCTCTCGCCTTCTCCGTCTTCTTCTTCTGCTTCTCCTGCTGCTTCTGCTTCTGCTTATTCTACTATTACTGTTTCTTCTGCTTCTGCTTCAGATTGTGCTTCTTCTGTTTCTCCTTCTACTTCAGATTATGATTCTGCTTCTTCGGCTTCGCGTGTTTCTTCTGCTTCAGCTTCTCCTGCTGCTTCTCCTGCTTCTCCTTCTGCTTCTGCTTCTCCTTCTGCTCCTCTCCTTCTTCTGTTTCTTTTGCTTCTGTTTCTTCTGCTTCTTCTTCTTCTGTTTCTTCTGATGCTACTTCTGCTTCTCCTTCTTCTCCTTCTCTTTCTGCTTCTACTTCTGCTTCTTCTGATTCTCCTGCTTCTCCTTCTTGTTCTCCTTCTGTTTCTGCTTCTCATTCTGCTTCTGCTTCTCCTTCTGCTGCTCCTTCTCCTTCTCCTTCTTCTGATTCTCCCCCTGCTTCTGCTTCTGCTTCTTCTGCTTATTCTTTTTCTTCTGCTTCTGCTTCTCCTGCTTCTGCTTCTTCTGCTTCTACTGCTTCTCCTTATGTTTCTCCTTATGCTTCTTCTTCTTCTTCTTTTTCTTCTTCTTCGTCTTCTCCTTCGTCTTCTTCTTCGTCTTCTTCTTCTTCTTCTTCTTCTTCTTCTTCTTCTTCTTCTTCTTCTTCTTCTTCTTCTTCTTCTTCTTCTTCTTCTTCTTCTTCTCTTTCTTCTGCTTCTGCTTTTCCTGCTTCTTCTGCTTCTACTGCTTCTCTTTCTGCTTCTCATTCTGTTCTGCTTCTCCTTCTGCTTCTCCTATTGCTTCTGCTGCCCTTCCTTCTCCTTATCCTTCTCCTACTTCTGCTTCTCCTTCTGCTTTTGCTTCTTCTGCTTCTCCTTCTGCTTCTGCTTCTCCTTCTGCTGCTTCTTCTGCTTCTGCTTCTCCTTCTTCCGCTTCTCCTTCTGCTTCTCGTTCTGCTTCTGATTCTCCTTCTGCTCTTCCTACTCCTAATCCTTCTCTTTCTCCTTCTCCTTCTTCTTCTTCTGCTTCTCGTTCTGCTTCTGCTACTGCTTCTTCTGCTTGTTCTGTTTCTTCTGCTTCAGGTCCTGCTTCTGTTCTTCAGCTTCTTCTGTTTCTTGTGCTTCTGCTTCTCCTGCTACTGCTTCTTCTCCTTCTCTTTCTGCTTATCCTTCTGCTTCTGCTTCTCCTTCTGCTCCTTCTCCTTCTTCTCTTTCTTCTTCTTCTTCTTCTTCTTCTTCTTCTTCTTCTTCTTCTTCTTCT
>NW_012296545.1:0-3014 GCF_000151885.1 Dipodomys ordii
ATCATACTCCTTCTCTTTCTGCTTCTCATTCTTCTTCTGCTTCTCCTTCTGCTTCTCCTATTTCTTCTGCGGCTCTTCCTTCTCCGACTTCTACTTCTCCTTCTGCTTCTGCTTCTTCTGCTTCTCCTGCTTCTCCTTCTGCATCTTCTTCTGCTTCTGCTTCTCCTTCTGCATCTTCTTCTGCTTCTGTTTCTCCTTCTGCTTCTCCTTCTGCTTCTTCTGCTTCTGCTTCTCCTTCTGCTTCTTCCGCTTCTCATTCTGATTCTCCTTCTGCTTCTCCTTCTGTTTCTCCTCCTCCTTCTCGTTCTTCTGCTTTTCTTTCTGCTTCTCCTTCTGCTTCTGCTGCAACTGCTACTGCTTCTTCTGTTTCTTCTGCGTCTCCTTCTGCTTTTGATTCTCTTTCAGCTTCTGCTTCTCCTTCAGCTTCTCATTCAGCTTCTCCAGATTCTGCTTCTTCTGCTTCTCCTGCTTCCGCTTTTGCTTCAGGTTTTGCTTCTGCTTCTTCGGATTCTTATGCTTCTGCTTCTCCTGCTTCTGCTTCTTCTGCTTCCCCTCCTCTTTCTGCTTCTCCTTCTGTTTCTGCTTCTCCTTCTGCTTCTGCTTCTTGTCCTTCTCCTGTTTCTTCTGCTTCTGCTTCTCCTGCTTCTGCTTCTTCTGCTTTTCCTGCTTCTCTTTCTGCTTCTCCTTCTGCTTTTCCTTCTCATTCTGCTTCTGCTCCTTCTCCTTCTTCTGTTTCTTCTTCTTCTGCTTCTCCCGCTTCTGCTTCTTCTGCTTCTCCTGCTTCTCTTTCTGCTTCTCTTCGTCGGCTTCTCTTTCTACTTCTGCTTCTGCTTCTTCGGATTCTGCTTCTTCTACTTCTTCTCTCCTTCTGCTTCTGCTTCTTCTGCTTCTCCTGCTTCTCCTTCTGCATCTCCTTCTGCTTGTGCTTTTCGTCTGCTTCTTCTTCTGCTTCTGCTTCTCTTTCTCCTTCTTCTGCTTCTCCGTCTGATTCTGCTTCTTCTGCCTTTCCTGATTCTCCTTCTGCTTCTCCTTCTTCTTCTCCTTCTGTTTCTCCTTCTCCTTCTCGTTCTTCTGCTATTCCTTCTGCTTCTCTTTCTGCTTCTGCATCTTCAGCTTCTTCTGCTACTGCTTCTGCTTCTTCTGTTTCTTCTGCTTCTCCTTCTGCTTTTGCTTCTCTTTCTGCTTCTGCTTCTCCTTCTGGTTCTCCTTCTTCTTCTCCAGATTCTGCTTCTTCTGCTTCTCTTTCCGCTTCAGGTTCTGCTTCTGCTTCTTCGGCTTCTTCTGCTTCTATTTCTGCTTCTCCTTCTGTTTCTGCTTCTCTTTCTGCTTCTGTTTCTTCTCCTTCTTCTATTTCTTCTGCTTCTGCTTCTCCTGCTTCTCCTTCTGATTCTCTTTATTCTTATCCTTCTGCTTCTCCTTCTTCTTCTGCTTCTCCTTCTGCTTCTGCTTCTGCTTCTCCTTCTGCATCTTCTTCGGTTTCAATTTCTCCTCCTTCTGCTTTTCATTCTGCTTCTGCTTCTCCTGCTTCTGCTTCTTCTGCTTCTCCTGCTTCTCCTTCTCCTTCTCTTTCTGCTTCTGCTTATCCGTCTGTTTCTCCTACTCCTAATCCTTCTCTTTCTCCTTCTCCTTCTTTTTCTACTGCTTTTCCTGCTTGTTCTTCTTCTGCTTCTTCTTCTTTTTCTGCTTTTTCAGTTTCTTCTGCTTCAGCTTCTGCTTCTTCTGCTTCTCCTTCTGCTTCTGTTTCTCCTTATGCTTCTGCTCTTCTCCTTCTTCTGTTTCTTCTGCTTCTGCTTCTCCTGCTTCTCCTTCTTCTGCATCTCCTACTTCTCCTTCTGCTTCTTCGTCTCATTCTCCTTCTCCTTCAATTTCTCCTTCCTGTGCTTCTCATTCTGCTTCTGCTTCTGCTTCTCCTGCTTCTGCTTCTTCTGTTTCTCCTTCTGCTTCTCCTTCTGCTTCTCTTTCTGCTTCTAATTCTGCTTCTAGTCCTCTACTCCTAATCCTTCTCTTTCTCCTTCTTATTCTTCTGCTTCTCGTTCTGCTTCTGCTTCTTCTGCTTGTTCGGTATCTTCTGCTTCTGCTTTTCCAGCCTCTGATGCTTCTGCTTCTCCTTCTGCTTCAGGTTCTCCTTCTGCTTCTTCAGCTTCTTCTGTTTCTTCTGCTTCTGCTTCTCCTGCAACTGCTTCTTCTGCTTCTGTTTCTATTTCTGCTTCTCCTTCTGCTTCTGCTTCTCCTTCTGCTCCTTCTCCTTCTTCTGTTTCTTCTTCTTCTTCTGCTTCTCCCGCTTCTGTTTCTTCTGCTTCTCCTGATTGTCCTTCTGCTTCTGCTTCTCCTTCTCCCTCTTTTGCTTCTCTTTCTGCTTCTGCTTCTTCTGATTCTCCAACTTCTCCTTCTGTTTCTGCTTCTCTTTCTGCTTCTGCATCTCCTTCTGCTTCACCTTCTGCTGCTCCTTCTCCTTCTTCTGTTTCTCCCTCTGCTTCTACTTCTGCTTCTTATGCTTCTTCTTTTTCTTCTGCTTCTGCTTCTCCTGCTTCTGCTTCTTATGCTTCTACTGCTTCTTCTTCTGGTTCTGCTTCTTCAGCTTCTAATTCTCTTTCTGCTTCTGCTTCTCCTGCTTGTTTTTCTGCTTCTTCTGCTGCTTCTCCTTCTGCTGCTTCTTTTACTACTCCTTGTGCTTCTCTTTTTGCTTCTCCTTCTGCTTCTGCTTCTTCTGTTTCTCCTGCCTGAATTTCTGGTTCTACTTCTTCTGCTGCTTCTCCTTCTGCTTCTGCTTCTCCTTCTGCTAATGTTTCTGCCTCTTCTGCTTCTTCTCTTTCGGCTTCTCCTGCTTCTGCTTCTTGTGCTTCTCCTGCTTCTCTTTCTGCTTCTCATTCTTCTTCTGTTTCTCCTTCTGCTTCTCCTCCTTCTCCTTCTCCTACTTCTGCTTCTCCTTCAGCTTCTGATTCTTCTGCTTCTCCTGCTTCTCCTTCTGCATCTCCTTCTGCTTGTGCTTGTCCTTATGCTTCTGCTTCTGCTTC
>NW_012296546.1:0-1666 GCF_000151885.1 Dipodomys ordii
TTCTGTTTCTCCTACTCCTTTCTCCTTTCTCATTCTTCTACTTTTCCATCTGCTTCTCCTTCTGCTTCTGCATCTTCTGCTTCTTCTGCTACTGCCTCTGCTTCTTCTGTTTCTTCTGCTTCCCCTTCTGCTTCTCCTTCTGCTTTTGCTTCTCTTTCTGCTTCTGCTTCTCCTTCTGCTTCTCCAGATTCTACTTCTTCTGCTTCTCCTGCTTCTCTTTCTGCTTCAGGTTCTGCTTCTGCTTCTTTGGCTTCTTCTGCTTCTGCTTCTCTTGCTGCTGCTTCTTCTGCTTCTCCTGCTTCTCTTTCTGCTTTTCCTTCTGTTTCTGCTTCTCCTTCTGCTTCTCCTTCTTCTCCTTCCTATGTTTCTTCTGCTTCTGCTTCTCCTGCTTCTGCTTCTCCTGCTTCTCGTTGTGCTTCTCTTTCTGCTTCTCTTTCTGCTTCTCCTTCTCCTTCTTCTGCTTCTCCTTCTGCTTCTGCTTCTCCTTCTGCTTCTGCTTCTGCTTCAATTTCTCCTTCTTCTCATTCTGCTTCTGCGTCTTCTGTTTATTCTGCTTCTCCTGCTTCTGCTTCTCCTGCTTCTCCTACTTCTCGTGCTGCTTCTCCTTCTGCGTCTCTTTCTGCTTCTGCTTATCCTTTTGCTTCTCCTACTCCTAATCCTTTTCTTTCGCCTTCTCCTTCTCCTTCTGCTTCTCCTGCTTCTCCTTCTCCATCTTCTTCTGCTTCTGCTTCTGCTGCTTCTTCTGCTTCTGCTTCTCCTTCTTCTGCTTCTCCCTCTGATTCTGCTTCTTATGCTTATTCTTTTTCTTCTGCTTCTGCTTCTCCTGCTTCTGCTTCTCCTGCTTCTGCTTCTTCTGCTTCTACTGCTTCTCCTTCTCCTTCTCCTTCTCCTTCTTCTTCTACTTCTTCTTCTTCTTGTTCTTCTTCTTCTTGTTGTTCTTCTTCTTCTTCTTCTTCTTCTTCTTCTTCTTCTTCTTCTTCTTCTTCTTCTTCTTCTTCTTCTTCTTCTTCTTTCTTCACTTTCTGCTGCTTCTGCTTTTCCTGCTTCTATTTCTTCTACTGCTTCTCTTTCTGCTTCTCATTCTGCTTCTGCTTCTTCTTCTGCTTCTCCTATTGCTTCTGCGGCACTTCCTTCTCCTTCTCCTACTTCTACTTCTCCTTCTGCTTCTGCTTCTTCTGCTTCTCCTGCTTCTCCTTCTTCATCTTCTTCTGCTTCTGCTTCTCCTTCTTCTTCTGCTTCTGTTTCTCCTTCTGCTTCTCCTTCTGCTTCTTCTGCTTCTCCTTCTGCTTCTCCTTCTGTTTCTCCTTCTCGTTCTTCTGCTTTTACTTTTGCTTCTCCTTCTGCTTCTGCTGCAACTGCTACTGCTTCTGCTTCTTCTGTTTCTTCCGCTTCTCCGTCTCCTTTTGATTCTCTTTCTGCTTCTGCTTCTCCTTCAGCTTCTCATTCTGCTTCTCCAGATTCTGCTTCTTCTGCTTCTCCTTCTGCTTCAGGTTCTGCTTCTGCTTCTTCGGATTCTTATGCTTCTGGTTCTCCTGCTTCTGCTTCTTCTGCTTCCCCTCCTTCTCTTTCTGCTTCTCCTTCTGTTTCTGCTTCTCCTTCTGCTTCTGCTTCTGCATCTTGTCCTTCTCCTGTTTCTTCTGCTTCTGCTTCTCCTGCTTCTGCTTCT